>NC_069122.1:7900215-8200215 GCF_026914265.1 Mya arenaria
GTCATGCTATTTTTAGCAACGCGAAAGTAGTTCCGAGATTACACACGGTACTCGCATGATACGGAATCAGAAAACGACAGACGGATTTTTTTGATTCGGCGTGCTGTATTTTCAGTGTTGGATATGGAAAAGAAATTTGATAGGCATACAATAAATATGATTATTGTAAAGCTTGACTGACTGTTCTTATATATTCAGAGAAAATTTCGTTTTATAGGAGTTTTCCTCATTGTTGCATCTATGTTTTTTTTTTCTGTTTTAAGTAAACATTTCCTATCAAGAGAGGGTGAAATTATTGTTTAAATGCTCTTAAATACCCTGTTTTGGCCCTAGAGCCTCTTAAGGATCACACCAGACACGCAACGTCCAAAGCACAGACAGATCACACATGCATCAGCACTTATTTATCAACAATTGTTAAGATTGCCGCCTTGGAAGGGTCAGCAAAACAAAAGCTCTCAGGGGGGGGGGGGGGTTAATCTTTGGAACAGCCTTTGCAAATTAAAACATGTTGCCGTCCGAATATTCCAAAAGAAATATTAACCCTCTTGTTAACTGCATTGTCGTGCCGTAGACGTTGTTGCCTATGGTCATATAGTTTAAGCCTGTTTTCAGAGCCCTTTCGTTTCAAGCACTTACTTTATGCAGATAATTTACCGATGGGTATATACCAAGCGTATTTATATGTTTGTATACAAGTCAAACGATATCGAATTAAGTCATAATAGTACCGTACTTCTGTCGCAATGTATTGTACCAAATCGTTTCAGCGCTTTGTATAAATTAATTGTAACTTTGAGAGGTTAGCACTGACGCTCTGGCTGGATTCATACGGCGATTCACGTAATGTCCGTTTCTAGTTCTTCAGTACTGTACTTGAAGTTTGTAAAATTTCTGAAATGATTTAATTAAGGGTATTTTTCCTTTCATTAAATGCCCGATGTTTACTGATTGTTATCGTATAGTATTTGCTTTTGTTCGATAAGCGACACATTGTAAATGATAAACATTCATGTTAGAACGCGGGTAAAACTACTGACACTGGAACGGTTCGAATGATCATGTTTCCATTAGAAAGGTAGCATAGTCTTTGTCATTTGTTTAACAAAAGTGCATATCAATAATCTCAGGTTAACACGCTCAAAATGTTTTAAACATTCCATATCACTGACTTGTATAAACTATTTAATAAAATCGCATCTTATTATTCATTTTAATTGTTAGTCTATATCACACAAAGAGCATCTATTTATAAGGCTACAAGCGAGGCTTATACAAATGAGTACTTCTTGTACAATCAAATCAGCTAGATCTGTTATTCTTCATAGTATATTATCGTATTGGAAAGCGTGATTTCGTCATTTTGTTTATTCTTATGCGAATTGTAACAACTTGGCAAAACTAGATTTAAGCACTTTAACATTATAGAATATAAAAAATAAAGTATTAAACACACTATTTAAGGTACAAGCAAAATGTAAACTATTTATATTGCACCCTTTACGTTGTCCAAATATGAAAGTTGCAAAGTATTCATCGTTTATTTCATAAGTGTCATTCTCTACTCGCTTCTCTATTCTTTGCCGCTTGGCAAATAATGATTTTGATTTTGAAGAATGAAACTTGTTATGTTTTGGGTATATCGAGACAATAATTGTATCTTCTGTAGAACAAGATAAGAACACGATTTTATCAATAATAATTTCCTCAATTTCTTTCTGTTGCCGGTGTATTTACATTTGAGTGCAAGACTCGCAAAATAGGAGCAATGCTTATTTATAACTAAGGGGAGTAACCGTATTATTTCAACAGTATGCAACATACCATCATTTCAAGTACTATAGTACTACCAGCGTGCTCAACAGAATTTTTATTCTATTTTATTCTTGTTTGGTAGATATACAAGATCTACATCTATAAACCGTTCTTTCTCTATCCATCGCACTTTGGTTTTTTCTCATTCTAAATGGCGGAGAGGATAAGACAATTTTGTGTGTGTTGTTGTTTGTAAGGACGGGACGAGCACACCTAAACAATGTGTTCAACATTTTCATGATCATTAAAACTTCAACCTATCGCGTAGACATTTTTGTGTGAATATTGTTCGGACTATTTGTTGGAAGTTACTTAAAGTGAAACGTTTTGGACCACTCAACTGTGGAAAAATTCAGGTGTCGGGTATCGTAAAGCACTAAATATCACATTGTGTCATACACGCGTTCTGTTAACCGAGTGTTACCGAATGACTACTCTTGATCGCCTTCCAAAGTGACCGATCTGTATTCAATTTCATTCCATGAAAGCAGTTATGGGTGACCGTGTTTTTGAACTAAAATGGGTTTTGTTTACTTTCTACGTTAAATTAGAACAATAAGTCATAAACATCCAAATGATAATTGACTAGTAAAACATTTGCTGATTTTGTGGGTTTTAATTTTGTTATATCCAAAATGGACTTCTTAGACATTATTTTTTTGTAAAATTTGACATGTATATAACTCCGTTGCACACTAAAGTATTTCAAGTTAAGAAATAGCAGAACAACTTAGATTTCAGCTATTTAAGAAACTTACTTATACACTGTATGTTGGCAATGATACGAGTTTTTTTTTCAACTTTCGTGAGCAAACACCAAACAGGTTTTGGTACATGCTCATATCAGGATACTTTTGCAAATCTGAGCCTAATAATAACATGCGTAACTAACTATATCCGGCAAAATAAAGCATTTTCTGTCACAATTTTATTACTATCAATAAAGAGGTTCGTGGTTACAATTCTGGTGATGTTTATTTTTTGGAACGAGCATAGTGATTGTATTTTACACGATACTATTGATTTCGTTCCTCCATGTTTCTTGTTTGAGATTTTTTTTTTTTATGTCTTTGGCCTTTGCCTAGTGCCATTAAACCAAGTTTATGTTAGAACTTTTTTGCTACTGAGCTTGTTTCTGTAGTTTTTCGCATAAATAATCCTATACATCAAACGTGAACAAGTCCCTATTTTATACCTCAAAATTTTGGAGTAATTGGCAAAAGGAACTTATAAACAACAAATACACCGTTGGTGAATACTGCATGAATATAAACATTTTCAAATGTTTTCTGGAAAAGATATTATCCAATATAAGTATTTGTTTATACACATCTTGTGTCGATCTTAATAGTTATCAACATAAAAAATGACTTTTTTAAAAAGAGCATTTTTTTGAAAAGTGATCTTTGGATGTCAATCTTCATGCTACAAGCGATCTTAGAAGGGCGATCTGTAACAAATTATCTTAGTAAGGCAACACTATTGCTACATGTGCTCTTATTAGGGCAATCATAAACAAGTGATCTTTGGATAGCAATCTTCAACAAGGGATCTTACAATGGCAATATTCAACAAGGGATCTAAGAATGGCAACCTTCTTGCTTCAAGTGATCTTAGGATGATAATCTTCAACAAGGGATCTAAGAATGGCAAGCTTCTTGCTTCAAGTGATCTTAGGATGATAATCTTCAACAAGGGATCTTAGAATGGCAAGCCCCATGCTTCAAGTGATCTTAGGGTTGCAATCTTCAACAAGGGATCTTAGAATGGCAAGCTTCTTGCTTCAAGTGATCTTAGGATGGCAATCTTCAACAAGGGATCTAAGAATGGCAAGCTTCTTACTTTAAGTGATCTTAGGATGATAATCTTCAACAAGGGATCTTAGAATGGCAAGCTTCTTGCTTCAATTGTTCTTAGGATGGCAATCTTCAACAAGGGATCTTAGAATGGCAAGCTTCATGCTTCAAGTGATCTTAGGATGGCAATCTTCAACAAGGGATCTTAAAATGGCAAGCTTCTTGCTTCAAGTGATCTTAGGATGGCAATCTTTAACAAGGGATCTTAGAATGGCAAGCTTCTTGCTTCAAGTGATCTTAGGATTGCAATCTTCAACAAGGGATCTTAAAATGGCAAGCCTCATGTTTCAAGTGATCTTAGGATGATAATCTTCAACAAGGGATCTTAGAATGGCAAGCTACTTGCTTCAAGTGATCTTAGGATTGCAATCTTCAACAAGGGAACTTAGAATGGCAAGCTACATGCTACAAAGGATCTTAGAATGGCAAGCTACATGCTACAAGGGATCTTAGAAAAGAGATCTAAGATAGGTAATCTTTCTGAAACACAAGTGTTTTTAGAAAGGCTTTTTCATGCTAGAAATACACATATGCGCTCCCAGTTAGCTAATGTCAACCTTTTTCATCATGATTCTTAGCCCATCTGTTGCATTACAAGCGACCCATGACCTGATGCTGCACCAAAGGTCAAGGATTATTCCGTTACTCCTTCGGGTCTTATAACATATACAATGTGCGCTTGAATTCGTGTTTGAACGTTTGTTACCAGGAAATAGAAAGTTAAAGTGTTGTTAACATTCTCTTATCATTTTCTGATACTCAAAAGTTGATCTTGCTTACTGTAAATGCAACTTGAGACACATTAACCATAACACAGAATGTTATAACTTTACGATGGGACAATATTTTTTCGGACCATATTTGCCTAGGATATAATATTTTTTAAAGAATTTATTAAACACAACAAGTGGACCAAAACAAAACGAATTGTGTGGTATTGAAACAGAAAATATATAGAAATTCAATTAATAGTTCTGCATGGCTGCACTTATGGCCAAATCATAAAACTAAACTAAATAAACGCGATCTACCGTTTTAGTAAAGAAATCACGTTATACGACTAAAGCTCTGATTAATGTACGTTTAAGGAACATATTTAGATATGAATACCATAAGAGCTACGTTAGAATTTTCTGTGAGCCTACCATGAATTTAAAAACCTGAGTGTTTAAAAAGCCATTGTTGTCTTTAGATCAGCACATAATACAACGATCACATTAACCAACGTCATGGTCTAGTAAAGGATATATGCGTGTGACTGGTAACGAATCGTATTTAACCATTACTTTGTGTCCTTACTTGTCCTCATCCTGCTGATTTCAACCATTTCTTTTAAATATCAGTTACTAAACGTCACTATCTTGCATTTGACTGGTTTTTTATTGCATTTAAACAGACCATTGTGTCGTGCACAACTCAAAGTAACTAAAAGCTTTAAAGTGACACTCTTATTCACAATCATTACATACTCATGTATAACAAACATAAGTTTTGACTCAGAAACCTTACAGTACTTACTAAATAATGCATATATGGAAAATATTAATTACTGATTACTGATAACATGATTTTAACCGTGTATTTGATAGGAGAGCGCAAAAATATTGAATGATAAGTGAATGCTTAAAGATTTTCTGAGGTCTACTATAGCCTCCTAAGGAAGAAATAAAGTGTTTTATGCTCACTTCTTTCAAATTAAACTCGGTATCCTTTATGAAAACCATTGTTTTCGAATTTTTTTATCCTTTTTGAAATATTATATAAATATTGTTAATGGTGGTAAATCTATTTAGGGAGTAAGAGTGCACCTTTAAATATATCATTACGCTTTTAATGGTACTATTTCTCTTATACCATATAACGACGAACAATTTCATTTTTAAAATATCATCGAAACGTGAAAGCATTGACATTTAAATCTTATCAACATTAAGCGCAATCAGTAATTAGATCTCAAATAATCTAATAAGCAAACGGAAACAAGTTGTATCGAGTTTTCTCAAAACATGTAAAACGAGGGTTGCGTTACACCCATCTGCCACGACGGTCCTTGAATGATAGTTTGCAAATACCACTTTATGCCAACTAACGTAGTAATTAACGTCTTATCGTTGGTCTTAGATGGACGAAAGTTAGTTTCAGAGTTCAAACAGGGGCTTTAAAGCATGGCACAGAAAAACGAACGATCTGTTATCACATTGGCGGTTCCTGGATTTGATATTGGAAGAGGTGAAACGTAGGGGCGTATCATACCTACCTCAGAACCGATTTGTTTGTTTAAAATGTTGGCAGAGAGTTTGAGAGTATTCCTGCAAAGATTTCTTCTGAAGTGAATGTTAGATGTATTGGGTGAAATTTTTATTTTTCTAAAATATGCCGGTTCGAATGGCAAGGTCATTATCTTATACCGCCCCCACCGGATCCGCTAATGCACCATTTGAAGCGACAATTTACATAACCCATATAAATTGTTCTTTTGAGCACTCGTGGAAGTACAAAACTATACATTCTTTTAACGACTTCGAAAGGAGAGAATAGTACTTGAACCTAACCTCGGCATCAAGAATTCACTCACGATATACCGGAATTTGACACCTCATTCATGTATTGGGTCGCTCTGTCATGCTTGTGATCGCTTTGATATGTTTTGCCGTGTTTATTACAAACTCAAAATCTAGAACGTTTCTCTCATTGTGACGATGCGTGATCTTCTGTGTCAAGCTAAAATGCTCGCTTGACAAATAATCTTTATTTCATTTCGATGAAAACTGGTCGAGGAGTTACGAATGTCTTTCGGTTCTATAAATATCGTTAACTAAGGTGGTAACTTTACAATGTATCATATCTTAAGGGCATTACAATGATATCAGCGCTGCAGACGAAGCGATACTTAAAACTGTATTTATCTTTTATCTTGATGACTTTAATTATTATTTTAAGTGGAACTGGATATGTATTTACAAAACAAAGAGTGGAATATAATGAAGGTAAGTCAATCATTTAAGCTGTTTTAGTATCAACTTATACAATTGTCCTATTTTTATCATTTGATTAAAGGTCGTATTTATTTAGAGTTCTGGCAACCTCACTACCATAGTGAGTTCGGGGGAAGGGGGGTGGGCGAAAATGTAGCAGTGACATCTATAAAACGGAACAGTCAAACAATTGAGAAAAAACACGGAAAGTGGATGAAATAATGTATTTGTTTCAACAAATTTGGTATTTTAATTTGTTTGGGATATCTCAATACAATTTTGTCCGAATAGCACTTGCTTTCAAACGCAACAGAACTGCAACGGTTTTCAATGGGCTTATATAAAAGTAATCTGAAACTAATCTCGATGTTTCAGACAAAAGACATTCTCTTCGGCCACAGAAATCGGCGGAAAAATCAGTAAACGAAACCGAGAGTTCATGGAAGAGCGTCCGTGTTCTCTGCCTCATTCTCACTTCCAAAACCGGTCAAGCAAAGATGGCCGCCGTGAACGAAACCTGGGCGAGCAAGTGTGATAAAAAGTACTTTTTGTTTTGTAAGTGGTTATCAAAATTTAAAAGACTATTTTGTTATCTAGATTAGAAATAAGTGTTACTTGAGAAAGAATGTTTGACGTGGATATATATTATATTATTATTGTACATAGTTTGGACATGTTCAAACCCCAGTAAATTTACATTTTTCTAACCGTTCCAAGGCGGTATCTAACAATCCTTGATAAACCTACCTAGTTTATTTTTATATAGATACTATATGTATGCACTGTGCTGTTTATGGAGTTTTGTGCTGTTCTTCCATGTTTCTTGTTTGTGATGTTTTGTTTTTGTGTTCTATGTCTTTGGCGTTTACCCAGTGCCATTAAACCGAGCTAATGTTTAAACTCTTTGTTACTGAGCTTGTTTCTGTAGTTTTTCACATAAGTACGGAAGAAATGCTTACATTGGGCAAACTGTTCAGAACTTGCCTAACTTACCAGCGATATTAACGACACTGATCTTAATTTTTAAAGGTGAACTTTGTATGATGGGCTCAGGAATTCAACAGCTGAACGTTTAGTTTCATGGACGAAATAAGTTTGAAATGTCAAAAATTGATAAAAACACTGCAGTTTACAAGTACATCATGGAAACATCTGAAGCATTAAAGAGTTTAAACTTATCAATCTGATGTTCAAACTGTTGTTGAGTCCAACAAAGTTCTGATCAATCGGTCCGTTATCTCTTACATTTATATCTATATACACTGAGCAAAATTTCTAATTAGGCAGTCTAAATGATATAAATTTGAAATAACTTCTTCTAAGAATCCGATATTAAATGTATGAATTATACTTAACCTATCGTATGCACTAATAGAATACTAAATTTTTAACCAAATGCACTCGAGTGTAACGAATTGTGTGTGCACCTTTCTCGTGAAATGTTATCGTGCAATTCCCAGCAAACCGGAAGTGCCAATGACCGCAGGCGAAATCCTAAATCGAGAGTTACCACACGCCGCCAGGATAGGTACATTATTTTGAGTCATTTGAGTCATCGTTTTCAACCTGCGACGTCGACAGCGAGGCAAACCTTGGGTTAACACGGTAGAAATATTACACCGAAGACTGTTCGTAACCGCCTCCAAGAGGTCGGTATCAGATTTAGACGACAACGAAAATGTATCGTATTACTTCAGAGGCATCGGCATAATCGGTTGGTGTGGGCGCGACGTCACGTACGATTCACCCAAGCTGATAAGTCCATATACATTTTGTTGACGAGAAGAGGGTAAAGTTGCAACAAGCTGTTGGTCGGGTGCGGGTCTACCGTCGCCGAGGGGAACGGAACCACGCGGAGTGTGTAGTTCAACAGGGACGATTCGGTGGTGGCTCCATAATGTCTTTAACAGGCATTTCCATGCACACCAGAACGCCACCGGTCAGGGTACACGGTTATCTGAATGCACTAAGGTACCAAAATGACATATGACCTGTTATCTTGCCACATATAGCCGCCAATCAAGGTTTCTTACTTGCCCAAGAAAATGCGCCGTGTCATGCCGCAAGAGCAACGCAGCAATTGCTAACAAACAGCAACATCCGAGGAATGCAATGGCCAGCCAGGGGTCCGGACTTGAACCCCATAGAACATGTTTGGTACGCGCACAAATGCTCCATAAGACAAGGGTCACAACCAGGTAATCTCGGACAACTTGAGCAGGTGGCGGTGCATGCATGGACTGGGATTCTCCAGGGAACTATCCAAAGGTCCATGAGGTCGCTGTCGGACAGTGATTGCTGCAAACGGGGGCCATACGAACTTTTAAATAAATTGTGACTTTCTAAACTGACAGTGGTATTTAATGAATTGGCACAGATCATTCACTTTTCAAATGAATTAACTAAAATGTTATGTAATTGTGTCAGACGAGTAGGTCCTTGAATCGTGAAAAGAAAACTTTTTCGAATAGTTTTTGAGTAATTGTTTTAAACTCGTGTGAATGATTAGAAATTTTGTTCAGTGTGTATTTCTTAATATTCCTTTCTTCAACGGGATGAGTCTAATATACCTAATCATAGAGTAACTGAAAAAAATTATCAATG
Source organism: Mya arenaria (assembly GCF_026914265.1). NCBI lineage: Eukaryota > Metazoa > Mollusca > Bivalvia > Myida > Myidae > Mya > Mya arenaria. The sequence continues at coordinate 7,909,466 of NC_069122.1, forward strand.
AAAATATGGTTTTCCCTTAAACCACAATGCCCAATATCCATTGCAGTGACAATAAATTTGTAGATTTGTACGGTGGTCCTCTTCTTTAAACAACCTTACTGCACTATTAACCATCACTTTCCTTTGCGATCACCCACCGACTTAGCAACAACAAATTTTGTTTGCAACAATCTTTTTTTTCTATGCAACTTATAACTTCCTAAAAAGCAGCTTGCTTCCTTAGCAACCACATCTTCCGTCAACAACTGTGGTCCTCCCATGCAACCATCAGCCGACTGCCTTTACATCAAGTTGCTTTAACAATCAAATTCTTTGTAACAATAGACCTCCACTTATTATTCTCAAATAAGAGTCCAATGACTTCCTTGGTAATAGCTTTCTTCCCAAGTTCCTTTATAACATAAACTTTTCTAGAAACATTATTTTCTTTAAACAAGTGACCACCTTGGCCTTGGCTTGCTATCTTATTAATCACCACATTAATCAGCAACCACTAACAGAAACTTGCTAAGCAACCAGCTATTGCCTCAGCAACCACTTACTTACTTGGCAATAATTTGCTTCCGTAGTTTCTCAAGGTTCTCATATGAGCAATAGAAAGCCATATTGACCCTTTTGTAACGTACAAAAGCAGTTTAATGGTGTTAAGCTGCACTCTCATAGATAAACTATTTTTTTCAATTGTTTTATTTTTTGTCTTGAAAGAGCAATTTTTGCATACATTTCTGTAAGCTAATGATTAAAGTTTGCTGACAATCACCAGATCGTAGATGTTCATATTTCCGTTCGAAAATTAATGTTTTATGGCTTAAACACTTACTAATGGTTTAAGAAAAATGAATTTAACATCATTTTTGAACTTTAATATAAAAATCTGCGACCTAATGTTTTATCAGCAGTCTTATATAACTGGTTTCCATGGATTTTTGAAAACATTTGCTCGTTCCAAGACAAAAAAATAAAATAAGTTGTCAAAATGTTCAATTTGTGAGAGTGCAGCTTTAATGGTTGATTTTTTTTCGTTTTATTTTTTCGTCTTCTTATAGTACATACACATCAAATAACAAAATGAAAACTATAGGGAAGAGGCTTAAAATTCAAATATGTAATATGTTAAGAGTCACATGGGCATGGCCCAAACTCCAATGAAAGTGAGACATCAACGTACACACACCAACAAACACACATACAAACACCACAAAAACACATACGCCTCAAATAAGCTTTAGGAATTACCGCATTGGAATGGCATTGAAACTCCACTTCACTCAACACGAGTCGACTGGGGCTTTAAACTAGTTTATATGACCATATCCCTATATCATCGGCAAATGCTAGATCTGAAGATTGATCAATGTATGTCAATGTATTCAATAAGGGTTAATTCATCCGTGAGCTTAGTAACAGTCTTTCTTTGTGAGTGGATAAGCTATCAGTTGGGTTCCGTGGTATGCACAACCCAGTCAGTGCCTACACGCAACGACTTAAATAATTTTTGTTGTTTTATTATTTTTATTTTTAAACATGACTATTTAATCATATATATTGAGGAGGAAATCAACCAAAACTGTGGTCGAGCTACACAATCTAACGGCAATCTAAATGAAATTTGTTTTATCTGGCTATCATCGATGGTATTTTTTTGTAAAATTGTAATACCCTGATCGTAACCTTATGATTTCGTTAAATATAAAACGAACATTTAACATTTCAGCTCGTGAGATAAATAAAACGGATAATGCTGAAATGCTTATCCTTCCTGTAAAAGAAGGACGAGCACATTTAACGGCCAAAGTAAGATATGCCCTGAAATATGCATATGAAAAACACAGGAACGAATTTGATTGGTTTCTGAAATGTGACGATGACACGTACATCATAATGGAGAACCTACGTCATTTGTTGGCTAGTACAGACCATAACAAGCCTAGTTATATGGGATTTCACATGAAGGTAAGCATTTTAAGATTTTCTTATTTTATCTAGGAAGTGAGGTTAAAAACATAGCAGCCAAACTCTTCACTGTTACTGTTTTTAAGGTAACCCATCTATCATTTCAATGTTGTTGTTGTTGTTGTTGTTGATTAATCTTCGCTGGCTTTAATCTTCCAAGATTGTACCTTCCTTCATTGGGCGCCGCCATTTTGTACGACCCGGATATATTATCTAAATATCTCAAAAACTAAAGATTTAAATATCATCTTCTTAAAATGGGTGTGTAATTGATCTTTATTAAACTCATCATTTATATTGTATTTGAAAATGAACATAACAAAAAAACAGTTTTATTTCAAAAAAGTAATTAAAATGTGTCAAGCATGTGTTTATTCAACCAGTCTAAAGTCCAGAGTTAGCCGATGGTTTCCTAAATTGTGCGAAAATTGTTAAGGTAGTACGAAATGAGCCGACAATGCACGATCAAATGATTGACTCATAAGAGTCTGATAAGAAACTCAGATAGGTCAACTTGGTAGTTACATCAATATTTCTAACTTGATAAAACAATTACAAGCCTGGTAGTATAGGGCGTTGTTGCATGTGACAAATCAGGCATTAGGTCGACAGACAGAATTTTCCAGCGCGGCATTGAAACTGAATTTAAATTGTATTTCTCTAACGTTTTTGTCACCTATTTAAATCTGGGAGTAGGATTACTGGTCCAAGTTTTGATATTAATTTCCCTTTTATCACCTATTTTTTCTTCTTCAATGCTGGCTTTAGCCATACTCATTGAAAGATAATGATTACTATGGGTACAATAATTATATTACAACTTGGCTGTTCAGTTAGCGCAGTGGTTAGCGCACTCGCTTCTCAACAAGGCGACCCGGGTTTAATTCCCGGTCTGGAAACATGTGAGTTTCGTTTGTGGTCACCAAGCCGGACAAGTGGGTTTCCTCCGGGTACTCTGGTTCCCCCACAACACTACACTCTCGCGCATCATTGTACCAATGAGAGTGATTGCTATAATATTGTAATAACTTGTTTCACAATCGTTTTAAAATAAATAAGTTTAGACTAAAGTAATTATATTACAATCCACGTCTAATGTTAACAACCTTTCGCTCTTTGCTTACACATAAATTTCTGAAAAGAATGCTACAATTCATACATAATTACTTAACAGCTGTTTGGTCGATTAATCTTGAGATGGTCAGACGTATTTTCTCGCGGTCATGAAAATAAACAAAATTTCGAGTTTGTAGTCGAGCTAAGGACTTAAAAATGGTGATTATTAATCTGTGAAGTTACTTGAAGTGTATATGTTAACACTTCAGTTTTTCAGAAATTTGTTATTCATCATCATTTTTAAGGACCAAGGTTTTATTACGCTCTTAGGTTCTTCCACATGACACATCACTTTTTTTTGTTTATTCTTACTTTTCACATTTCTAGATCTCCATCATTCTGTAAACTTTTCTTTTCTCCACACTTTGGTCTTCATACTCCTTGCCTTATGATAATATATGGGTACTCGCCAGTGACATTTAATGTCGTCAACCGGATATCGGCGGTGACTTTGTTTCTGTTTCTTATCCATTCTGATTCATGAACGCACTGTGTAATAATTGGTCGTCGGTAGCCGGTTTGACAAAGTTATACGTCGGGGGATATTGGAAAATCAGTATAGTTTTAATATTTTCCATCCCAATCCTATTCAACGTCTTAGCCCTGTTTTCTCTAAAGGCATACCACGTTTCATACTCAACGCCAACCACTGGAAAAAAGATCCAGCCTAATGTAATAAAACTCCGTTGTAACGGGTTATGGTTTGTAGCCGTCTACTCAGTTTTCTCTGCCATTGTATTTGAATTATGGATTGTCCAGCTCATATTGTTATCTGGTGATGTTCACCGTAATCCTGGTCCCGATTCATTTTCATCATGTTCAACAGAATCCAGTTCAGATTTATCAAAACTCCTCTTGTCACAACATCACGTCTCATTTATCCATTACAATGTACAAAGCCTGCAAAACAAGGTTGATATACTTTTCTCTGAACTGAATGGATTTGATATTATAGCTTTTTCTGAAACATGGCTTAATGAATCAATCTCTTGCGAAGATATATCTTTCATTGGTTATCACACGATCGAGAGACGTGATAGACCAGGCGACAGTCATGGTGGTGTTTGTGTATTTATCAAGGATAGTATACACTTCACTCGCCGCCTAGACTTAGAAATCAATTGCCTGGAAAGCATATGGGTCGAAATTACTTTGAAAAGCCGTAAGCGTTTACTATTTGGGACATTTTACAGACCACCAAACTCATCTAGCGCGTATTGTGATTCTATAGAGGACTCTGTGGGACTTGCCATTGATACAGGAATCAGTGATGTCATAATAACTGGTGATTTTAATTACAACTCAAGCAACTCAAGTTCTTCCAGGCGTATTCAAACCTTATGTTCTGTCTATGGACTTTCGCAAGTTATAACCGAGCCGACCCACTTTACCGAAAATACCTCATCCACACTAGATCTGATCTTCGCTTCAAACACTAATAGCTTAATATCTTCGGGTGTTGGGGATCCTTTTCTCCCATCCAATATTCGGTACCATTGTCCTATATTTGGAATACTTAAATTCGCTAAGTGTAAGACAACCTCGTTTCCGAGGCAAGTATGGTATTACGACAGGGGTAACTACGAGGAGCTACGAGGTCGTCTCGACAATACTGAATGGGACTCTCTTTCTGATGCAAATATTAATACATACACTGACAATGTAACTAACGCAATTTTGAATCACGCCAAAAGATGAATCCCAACTAAAACAGTCGTTATTCGACCAGACGACGTTCCCTGGATGACTTTGCATTTAAAAAATCTCATTCGCAAGCGTAAACGGTACTATAAAAATGCTAAGAGTAAAAACTCAACTCTACTTTGGGATAAGTTTCGAAGTTTTCGAAACGAAACCACTCTGGCCATTCGGAGTGCAAAGGAAACTTACTTTTCTAATTTTTCGGAAAAGATTTGTTATGGGTCTGTCCAATCTAAAGGCTGGTGGACGATTTTAAAATCTTTTCTTAATCCTCAATCTAAGCCATGTATCAATGCAATTCAAGATCCCACTAACGGAGAACTGTGTCTAGATGACGCTGATAAAGCTGAACTGATCAATACACATTTTAGAAACCAATCTTTATTAGACGATAGTGGTCATGTCATTCCGCCGGTAAACAATCGCTACGGTAATAATAATCTTGATAATATAACTTTGCTACCAAGTGATATCACCGACATTTTAACCTCCCTCCCCATAAACAAAGCCTCAGGTCCTGATGGAATAAGCAACCGAATACTAAAAGAATGCTCGCACTGTTTAGCTCGCCCGCTGTGTGCCCTTTTTAATACATCTCTTTCTACCGGTCAGTTTCCCAAGCAGTGGAAAGATGCCAATGTATGTGCAGTTTTCAAAAAGGGAGATCCGACACTTCCTGTAAACTATCGTCCTATTTCCCTACTTAATACAATGGAAAAAGTGTTCGAGCGGGCAGTATATAAACATTTTTTTAACCATCTTCGTGATATAAACTTTCTAACCTCGTTCCAGTCAGGCTTTCGGCCAGGTGACTCCACTGTTAATCAACTTACTTTCCTTTACAACACTTTTTGCAAGGCATTAGATGATGGCCTTGAAGTTCGAACAGTATTTTTTTATATTAGCAAGGCGTTTGATAAAGTTTGGCACAAGGGTTTGCTTGTGAAGCTTCAAGAAACAGGTGTCCATGGCAACTTACTATCGTGGTTCCGTGACTATCTCAGTAATCGTAGGCAACGCGTAGTTCTCCCTGGCTCCATGTCTAGTTGGGCCCAACTTGAGGCCGGTGTTCCGCAAGGTTCCATTCTAGGTCCCCTTTTATTTCTTATATTCATAAATGACATTGTTGTTAATATTGGTAGTAATATTAGGTTATTCGCAGACGATACCAGTCTGTACATTCTGGTTGATGAGCCCCTGAGGGCCACTGAAATAATCCAGAGGGATATTCATAGCATAAGTACTTGGGCTGATAAATGGTTAGTAACCTTTAACCCTGCAAAAACTATGTCAATTTTGTTTTCCCGAAAACGACAACCTCGTTTCTACCCCGAGTTAACTATGTATGGTCAACAAATTTCAGAAACTAACTCGCACAAACATCTTGGTTTGGTCCTCTCCAGTGACTGTACATGGCACGAGCACTTTGAGTACATTAGAAGTAAGGCCCTCAAACGCATATGCATCATGCGAAAGCTAAAATTCCGTTTGGACAGAAAATGTCTAGAAATTATCTATTTTTCATACATTTGCCCAATTCTTGAATATGCTGATACAGTGTGGGATAATTGTACAGACTACGAAAAAAATGAACTTCAAAAGATTCAAAATGAGGCCGGTAGAATCGTCTGTGGGGCTACAAATCTAGTAACTATTTCCGTTCTTCACAAGGAACTGAGCTGGCCTACTCTTTCAGAAAGACGACTCAATCACAAACTATGTCTCTTCTATAAAATGGACAACGGCCTTGTACCTGATTATTTATCATCCCTTACACCCCAAACTGTTGGTTCTCATAATTATCCACTACGCAATGCATCTAATACAAGAACGGTTATGTCACGTACTAGTTCTTACTTTTCCTCTTTCCTTCCTTCTTCTGTACGTGCATGGAATGAACTTTCTCGGGATGTGCGGGACAGCCCTTCTATTGCTTCTTTCAAGAGATCTATTTCAAATCAATCTTCAGTCTGCCCTCCATACTATTACAACGGTAGCCGTCGCTTGCAGGTACTCCACGCTCGACTGCGTACTGGTTGTAGTGCCCTTAACTATCACCTCTTTTGCAAAAACATAATAATTTCTGCTCTATGCGAATGTGGTGAAGTTGAAAGTAGCACTCACTTCTTCCTGCATTGTCCCTTGTATACGGATATTCGACAAACCTTAATTCGTGATATGTCTAGAATCACACGTGTTGACATTGATATCATTCTCAACGGTGATCCTACCCTTAACAACGAGAGCAACTCAAAAATCTTCAGTTTTGTTCATAACTTCTTACAAAACTCGAAACGCTTCTGATTATGCTATATTCCCAGACTTGACCCTTTCTACCAAACGGTACAGGTACCCAACTATCATCAATCTAACTATCATCAAACTTACATATACTCTCGCTCTGTCTAATTTTTTTCATACATCCATCTTTTTTTTGTTACCCAAATCATCATTTTTATACACTATTTCAAACGCTTTCTTTCGTTCTCTTAAGATAATATTCTGCATGTTTTCATTAACAACATATATACATGTAATTAAAATTGTCTAACCTTCTCATTACTCTGCATAACGTGTAACTTAATTCTCACGGAGAGAAACTTTATAAGCTATGCTTTCGTTTCAATCCGATTCAATATATTAATGCAAATACTTAAATCATATTTAACGTGTATTATATGTATATAGAGATATTTTGAATAAAATATGTTTAAACCAACAGCTGTTTGTCAAGAATGGCTTCATGAGTGGTGGTGGCGGATACGTCATCAGTTCTCGGGCTCTTCATGACGTGGTACGCATTGGTTTTAAAAACGGCTCCTGCAAGATCGATGGCCACGGTGAAGATGTAGAAATTGGAAAATGTCTTCAGGTAAGATCACTAGCAGCATTAATATATGTTAAAATATATTTGTGAATATGGTTACTCTATAGACGCATTTACTGGTCAGTAATATGACACATATGAATTGTTATATACTACTCAAAATTTGATAAGGATCACTTGATTAGTTATTTGTAAAAACTTAACCAAATAAGCATGCTTATTTAATTTCAAAGCATTAGCTTTACCCCTTCGTAGGCCTCCAGAATGTTCGATGATTTTGATTGTATTGCTACCAGCGCGTGCACGGGCGGCACGGAAAACTGCATACCCACGAAGTAAGGCGTTTTGGCATCCATGAAACAACTTTAAAATGTGGTCATTTCTTGTTTTTCGCTTCGTGTATTCGATTTTTACTCGGAACATCTACCACATTTTGTTCAAAATGCCAAACAGAAGACGTTGAACTCCTGATGAAATGCATGTTGGAATTGGAATGCTGGAGGCAGGGTTGTCTCAGAGGACTGTGGCAGAACACCTGAATGTGTCACAAAGTGTAGTTTGCAGGATGTGGAATCGTTATCAAACGAATGGAAATGCTCAACATCGACATGGTGGTGGTCGTGCAAAGGCTAAATCTGACGTTCAGGATCGTTACATTGCGGTTTTAGCCAGATTTAACCGCTTTCGTAACGCCACTTCGTTACGTAATGACTTCCAGAACGCCAGAAACGCAAGAGTTTCAACGCAAACCATCAGAAATCGTTTGCATAGTGCTGGCTTGATGGCACGACGACCGGCAATTCGCATCCCATTGACCCGATACCACATCCAGGACCGTTTGGAATTGGCACGTCAACACGTTAGATGGCCGTTAAACGAATGGACCACAGTGCTTTATACAGAGTGTCAAAGTTTTGTATTGACTTTACAGATCGACGTTCCAGAGTGTGGAGGGGACGTAATAAACGTTTTGCTCCAGTTTGTGTCGCCGAACATGACCGTTATGGCAAGGGCTCAGTCATGGTATGGGCCGGAATCAGCATGCACGGGAAAACAGTCTTACATGTAATTGAAAACGGTACGTTGACGGCTGTTCGTTATTGCAACGAGATCCTGGACGTTTATGTTCGACCGTATGCAGGTGCAATCGGTCCTGATTTCATTCTCATTAATGATAATGCGCGCCCACACAGAGCAAACATCACAAACCAATTTCTGGAAAATGCTACCATCGAGAGTATGGACTGGCCAGGTCGTTCCCCCGACATGAACCCGATCAAGCATGCCTGGGACATTCTTCAGAAAGCTGTTTCTGCTCGTCCGGCCCAGCCAACAACGGTTCCTCAGCTCAGAACAGCGCATCAGAAGGAATGGGCCAGACTCCCTAAGCAACAGCTCCGGAGGCTTATCGGCAAAATGCGGAGGCGATGTCAAGCTTTTATTGACGCTCGTGGACATCACACACGCTAATAACATGGTTTAAGAAAAGTTCAAAGATATTCTGTTGACTTTCCAAATTTGTTGACAACCTGATATACGCCTGCGTTTGACCTCTATCATGTTTAGGAGTTCGTTACGCTTGAACGGAATTGGTTTGGTACTGATATCATATGACATTTGAAACCTGAAACAATGCCATTTGATAACATTTAGTGTTGATATATCGTTTTGTTGAAATACGTATGTACTTTACATTAAAAAACATGATCCCTATCAAATTTTGAGTAGTATATATTCAAAGGCTTTATAGTATACGCATGGTAACACTATTAGAAACGCATCAAACCAAACACATACACACGCACGCACGCACGCACGACCGCAAGCAAGATCGCCCAAACGCCAATAAACACGCATTCAAGCACGAACATACGCACACGCACGCACGCACACACACACACACACACACACACACACACACAAACACACATTAAGATATAACATTGAAAGTTCATTTGTCTGTACCCAATGGCAGATTATTAGTTCGATTAAATTCAGGAAATTTCAGGGACAAGCACAATATCACGGGGGGGATTTTTGTTCTGCAAAGTTCCGGTGACGGTACTATCAACGGATATAGGAAAGGTAGGTGGTCAGCATTTCTTTGGAGAACGGGGAATGTGACTCGATGCCCGTTGGATTTATCGTCACGCTGGTATAATATGAGACCAATATATCAAAACATCGTTAAGTTATGACGAACGTTCCGGCTCTAAACTGAGTGAAATTCAATAAGAGGTAAAGTGTTGTACGATTTTCATGCAGATTTTAGTTGTATTCTCGTCATATATCACTGCAACAACAAAATATTCGTTCCGTTATTTATTTCCAGTGAGTGGTTTAACTCTGTACGCTATTTTAAGAAAAATGCGGGCCAAAATTTTACGGTAGCGGTAGTGATACTGGTGTGGAGGTTGTGCAAGATAACATATATTAACGTTATCCGCTAGGATCACATGTTAAATGTACTATCTGGTCAGGTGAACGTCCGTTCGTCTATAGCTTTATTTCAAAACGGAATCGCAAAGCTCGGCAAATCCAAAAAGTTCATAAAGTTCATAATTGATGCCGAAATGTATATATGATAATATGCTTGTTTTGCTATTAAGCGTTTTTTTTTAAATGTGTTGGGAGAAAAATGAAAACAAACAAGGAATGTGTTTACTTCCTTTTGTGATATGCGTATTTTCATATGTCATAACACATTAAATTTGAAACTGCATTCTAACAGATTGAACGTTTTCACATATTTTTTTTAAATTTTTTGTCTTGTTAGTAACGGTTTAAGCCATAAAACATTAAATTTCGAACGAAAGTATAAGAATGTGTTATTTGATCTTTTGTCAGCAATCATTTATCATTGGTTTGCAGATATTTACGCAAAAATTTGCTCTTTCCGAGACAAAAAAGTTGTAAAAACGGTATATCTGTGAGAATGAAGCTTTAAAAACAGACACATTAAAAAAACATATTTAAATTCAAAAAAATGAGTCAAAGCTGACCACCTAACTATCCGTTGACAGTACCGTCACCGGAGCTTTGCAGAACAATTTTATCGCTTCACCAGCGGTAACGGTTACGCGCGATTTGCATAACGTATTATAAACATCATTTAAATACATGAAATGCTTGGAAACTGTCAAAATGTCATGTTTTTGTCGAGTTAGAACAATCGTCTAAAATGTCAATCCGATAAGACTAGCACATCATTAAACTTCAATTTGATGGAAAATGTTAAAAAATATGATGCTATTTTTACCTTGAAATGAAGTAATCCATCACATCATCCTGACTACATTGTTTATGCCCACTCACATGGGTCATGTAAAACAGGAGTTAAAATATATCGATACTTTTCTTGATTAAAACAAGAATTATTATTCTCACCATATATTTTACAGTAACTACCAAATGATTAAAAAGATTTTTGTATTATTTATATGTTTCTGCATTTTGTTTTCTGGACTATTTATTGTGCGGAAGATAAAAAGATCTAATAAACCAAGTCCGACAATTGCTCTTACCATTTACATTTGCTATCGCGTTTTGTTCCCTTTGTTGTAATTAAAGACTTGTTCTCGAACTCTTTTAGATCGAAACATATAAAGAAATCAAAATGGAAAATGTCAATATAAGGATTGCTTATTTTTTTTTTTTCGTGCGTTCATGCAGTATGAAGGCTCGGCCGCGATTTTGCAAAATAAATCAAAGAAGCGCTTTAGCTTCACGAAAAATAATAATCAATTCTGAAATAAATATATGCAATTTACATACCAAATTAAGTGACTTAATATTAAACTAATAGTTTGGGCAAATAATTTAAACTCATCCATTCTTATTTTATGCAAAAGTAAGAACATATTAAATAGGAATTCTTTTTTACTTGATATGTGTTACAAATACAACATATATTTTTAGTACTGGTCTCTTCTCTTCAGATATAAATCATTCGTGCACTATAGAAGATTTTCTTTACCTTGATTTACTGACCTTGATATTATATTAGCCACTGTTAAGTAAATTTTGTTTGCTACATTCAACGCTTTGAAAACAATCGAAAGCAAAATATATATATATATATATATATAGCATAGCCCTATTTTGGATAACTTCTATAAGTGTATATGATCGAGTTCCCCATAAGGAGAAACCGTACGATATAACCCGGCCAAACAGTTATATCATATACTCTCTTAAATATATTGCATGGGACAGGACCAACTGATTTGCATTTTGCTATCAATGAACAAAGAACTCGGCCAGCACTGTGAGCAACACATATAACCATTATGTTTAATTAGGGTATCCATACAGCAACATGCCCATATACTGATTTACAACTTAAATATTTTGTCCACAAAATGTTCTATTTATAAATCGGGGTATAAAATGGACTAAATTACTTTTAACAGGATTTACAACCATGATATTAGATGTACACCATGTCTGTCTTACAGTTAACATACTTTGTAATCAATTCTCGTTATAGAGTAATAAAGATATTTTCTAACTATCAATACAAGTTTTTTAGTCTGGTTCTTTGCTGTTAACAGCTAAATCATTCATAAACAGGTAAAACAGTTATGGCAATAGTCTGTTTTAAACCAGATTTAGACATGAACGTTTACTCAAATTATTGACATAATAGGCATAGTGTGAATGTAATTGAATCTCTCATTAGAAAATAAAATGCTTAAATCAGCTTTCCATGTATCTGAGACAACATGATAATAAGTCGTTTGAAACACTGTTATCAATACATACCAGTTCCATAAGTGAAATTTATTTTTTCTTTTGGACTGCGATATTCCTATCTTACCGATGGTCCTCCAGAAGTCGCTACTATTACTTTTACAGTTTGCAGCTAAATCATCCTAAAAAGAAATCCAATATGCACGCTGAGAGCGCTGAACTATTTTTATCGGAGTATTTTCATGTAGAAATGATGACAGCTATTTACCTACTCTCTTTTATGATTAGTTTCGTTATATCTTAACAAAGCTCGTTCTGAACTCGTTCCGCTCTGTTCACGGCCTTGCTGAAGTTTCGCATGTTTAAGGCTGTTTATCTTTCTTCTTTACACAGCTCGGAAGAAATGGCCACCGCACTGTCAATAGTACCATTGGGTTGGATTTGGCTTTCAGAACCTGACGTTGCTGCTCTTCAGATTCCATTGTTACAATGACAACACCAGGTGTTCGGTGGTTGTTATTCTCCAGGCGTTTAACTGCCTTAATCTGTGCATCATGACCATACCAGAGTTTCTACCTTAGACACACAGATCTTAATTCACACCCTTTGGTAGCTTTCTAATAACAATGTTCATGAATTTCTACATCTGAATTATTTTCAGTTTGTATAGCCTCAACAAGGAATCAACTTATCCTGTCATCGTATCAACGTCATTTTGAAATTCAGCTTTTATAATTTGTATACGCTCATCAACAGCTTTATCAATTTTATAAATTTAATTGTTCTCTCCTTTATCCACCAACTTGGCTAGCTTTTCAGAAAGATTGTCAGAGAGTATTTTTCTCAATCTAATTCGCTTAGTGATCTATACGTTTAGTATTACTCTTACTTACTGTTTTCATTTAAACTGATAGCTGATTAAGGTTGCCACGAATTAATGAAACTCCATCAGAAATGTCTGTGGTACTTGTTGTTGGGGATTTGGACTTAAAAGAGTTCTTACTATATATAAATTAAACTGGCTGTTTAGCACATTGTTTGTATCTGAGCATGCTGTTTCATTACGTTTCTTAGTATTATTCATACCAGTATCACTATCCGAAGCGTGTCTTTTGCGGCCTGCACCTACTTTAATAGTGGCTGGCGATTCAGTAGCTCTCAAACTGAAAAGTAGCTGGGAAGCATAACTAAGTCAACTGGCTAGGATGCGATGACTAAATCAACATACTCGGGTGCATCTGCAACGTCAATCGGATCGGAATCGGGGGGGGGGGTAAGCCGGTATAATCGTTTGGGAACTTATTTACCCGCCTACCGGTAGCAACAACGATGTGCTCGGTGACAGTGCCTATCCAGAACAAGTGTTTCACCAACAGCTCACTTAAACTATGATTTGCTAACGAAATAGTTACCATTTACTGTTATATATATGCTATTTAATATTTCAGGGTCCGATGTGTTGCAGTCGTTACTCGGTTACTTTCCACTATGTTCGTCCAGAGGACATGTACAACTTCCACCATCTGCTGTACCACACAGAGGTGTTGGGAAACTTGCGTCCACCAGTTCCGGATACAATCTTTAATTTACATCCTGTCAATCCCCCTCCGTAAAAATATGTTATCACGCTAATTTTTAATTTTAACATGTCTCAAACAGTTTCGTCTGTTGCAATATTTGGTGGTTATAAACTAATGTTATTTCGATATATCGCTTAAATGAAATATAAAATGTCATTCGGGCTATTGAAATATGTTTCATTATGTTCACCAAATTCATGGGGAGACATTTTGTTTTTTGCCTTCTTTTTCATTCAGTCAGTCCGTACGTCACAAATTGTTTCCGATTAATAAGTATCGAAGTCATGGACCAAGGAACTTCATACTTGGTACGCAGGTTGATTTTGGCCAGTAGATGACTATTGATTTTTATATCAAATTGGCCATGATAATTAGATCAGCTCCAATTAATTTTAAAGTCAGTAGGTCAATATCACATTGACCTACAGGTGATAAAGGATTTATAATCACTGATCTAATGCAGCAGATGTTCACTATTTCATACGGATTATTAGACCAAACTTTAAAGTCACTGTTGTTTCGTCTCAAGTCCGAAAGAACAAATTTCATGTCCATGTGGTCGTACAAATTATAAGCGATTTTAACTATGTTGGGTTTGTAAATGCCAGGGGTTTGACAAAGTATGTGTGTCAGTTATTCAATGCATTCGTTGACTATTTCTTGATTCTGCAGGAGAAGTTTTGCAATAGAGTTAAATCCAATCCGAAAGAATATCTGCAATGCTGGTGTGGACTCATGTTTAATTAGGCAGATAACTATTAATATATATTTAGATACGAACATAACTATTATACACTACTGCTTGAACGTGCTTTCCGCTGATAATAGTGTTAAAATACATATAAGCAAGTTGTGTATGATTATAATAAAAGTTGCCATAACTAGTATATATTGCTAAACATATTGAATTATTTTTATTTATGTTATGTCTTAGATAAAGCTCTTAATAATGATGTTAAGATATGCATATAAGTGTTCAATATAGAAAACATAATTCCTTTGCTATAATTGCATTTATGTTGAAAATGAATTTTATTTTGAGGTCCGTCGATCATATTACGATATTTGAAGAAATTAACATAACTTAGTTGTATTCGTAAGACCATCTGTGTTTAAGCTTTTACTTGTGTTCCAATAAACAATTGAAATGGAACGGGAAAAAATATATGTTTACTTGTTACGGAGTCTCTTAAAGAAAGTTATCGGAACATAATTTGGCTGTTTTCATATACCTTCTTATTAACAAAATTGTTAGACTGCAAATTACGTTAAAGTGTATTTTTGTTGTTTTACTTTTTGAATTATATTGTGCACATACACCTTGACATATGTCAAATTACATGTTAGTTTTGACATATTTTATTGAGCAAAATAAATAACATTTCAATACAAGTACATTGTCAAAGTTCAGGATTGGAACGGTAGGAATTAACTAAAAGAGTTCCTTTCCCTGTTATGATAAATTACAATTAGCACTTGAGGGAGTTATTACTAATGGAATTATTTCCTTACAAGCTCATATTAAATTATGTCTAAAAACAGATGATTGGAAGTGATAATTCAAATGCAATTACTTATATTTTAAACTAAAATGTTTATTTTGGATTTTTGAAAGTATCAATATAGAATAAATTGTTCTGTGAGAAAAGAAGAAAAGGAAAAAGTGCAAGGTAAAAGATGTGTGAGTGTGGGTGGGTGAAGTCAATCAATGGCTTTCAAATCGTTTTGACATGTAAATAACACGATGAACCGCATCAAACGTAGTACTCGTTTGCTCTAAGGTCAAGGTATCATTACCATATAATAAAAACAGAAGATTGCCTCAGTCAGAGATTCAACAATAGTGGGCATATGCTCTGCACAAATGAAAAGAATGCTGTGATGTGTCTTGTCTTCCACACCTACCAAATGGTGAGGGAATGATATTTTTGGCATAAAGATGACGATTCAAGTCACTTCATGCGTTACGGAGGCGATTGCGCAGAACCTGTTTCCGCCGTTTCCCATATTAGAACAGTCTTTGCGTTTTTGGCTTATTTAATAGAGGAATGATGACTGTTTACAATACTGTTTACAGCCTCTGCCTCAACTTGGAGACAATTCCATGCATATATTGTAGAAAGAATACATTAGTTCATATACAAAGATGTGCGGACTCCATACTAGATATGTTTGATGAATTTCTAATTGATCACATTAAAGCTTGTCCTACTATCTGGGGAACCAAAGCCGACAAAAGATCTGGAGTATAACCTTTTTTTCATTTTAAGGAAGTAAATCAGTTTGTGTTTCTCGAGTCTAGTATTTAAAGTTTCCCAACCAGATTCGAATTGAAGCAAGAGCAGAGAAACAAGACAAGTCAAATCAGTGACCATACGTTCATATTCATTTTGTGTTTAGCCAGTTCGTATGTTTCATAGTGTGTACAGTTATCTGAGAGAGCATCGGCGTACATAACGATTGGCCTAATAAAGGAGATAAACAATACCTCCAGAGACTAGTCGATAACGAAGTTGTTTTATAATATTAACTATAGACAAGGCATGTTCTTGATGTAGGCAATATAAGCGTACAAAATACAATCATCAAAGAGAAAAAATACCTAGATGTTTATGAGATTTAACATAAGGTATAGCTGTGTCGAACATTTAAACTGGTTAATAAAGTGGTTTGTTGATTTTCCGAGATATGGCCATCGATTTAGATTTTCATTTTGAAAGATTGAACTTAAAAAGCCATCTGTAAGCCCAGACAAACAATATATTAATGTCTGCATGTAGTTAGTTAATTTTGCATCAACCTTTTTAACAATATCGTTCATGTATACAAACACAAAATAGAACCCAAAATTGATCCATGTTAAATCCCGCTTTGATATCTGATAATGAGATAGCACATGGAATTACAACGCGCTAATACTAATTTGTAGTTGGAAAACCAAGACGATAAGCGAATACCCAGTCCTGTTTGATCGATTTTGTACAGTAGACAACGGTGCCAAACTTTATCAAATGCTTTACTTATATCGAAGAAGACAACTCTTATTTCAAGATTATCATCGAGAATATGACAAGAATGCAATAGAGGTTAGTTAGCTTGTTAATAAAGGAGTAACTTGTGAAACACGACGAAAATAGAGGACATGTTTAAAAAATTATTATGGCGATACGTGATATTGCCGGTTGTATCAAACATTTTTGGGGTTAGATAGGTCTATATCAGCATTCCTAATAGTTGTCTAATCGGTATCTAAAGCTTCTTGTTATTGATCACTTTTGCCATTTTTATGTTTCCACACTTTACGAAGATAAACCTTCTGAACTGGGGTGATACTGAAAATTTCAAAAACAAGGCAATGAAAGGGAATGTTTTGCTCGGGAAAAGGTTCACCAATACCTTTGTGGGCTAGAGATTTTAACTTAAAACAGAAAAATAGACGATAAGTTAGTTCCTTATTCCTTATTCCTTTTTCGAATAAAATTAATGAACTAGTTTCATATTCCTTATTCAAAATGAATTATTGTAGATATGCATAAAATCACTTCTTTGTAATGTGTTCGTATTTTCATAACAATTAAACAATTACGTGAACAAAATAATGCAGAAACTAGTTTCCTATTCCTTATTCAAACTCGAATAAGAAATATAAACATTTTTAGTAATATTATTACAAAAATGCATTGTCTATTCAAGAGAGTTTTAGAACGCTTAAAGAACGTACCAAACTCCGAATAAGAAACAGAAATCCTGAAAACGACAAATATTTAACTTACTCGTTTTTTAACTTTTTGACAAATAAAACTAAGAGAGTTTAAGTGCTAAAAGAGCTTTAAAAACGCTCCTTAACCCGAATAAGGAACATAATACTCGATAAAAACTCAATTTCCAAGAGCCTCATATGCTCATCTTTAGACGGAATATCAACTGCACATTGATCTTATCAAATAATTCGAATAAATGCGTTGCCTTTTCAGTGAGATGGAGTGTTTCAAGTACTTTATATAGCACAATAAGTCTAATAAGGAAAAAGGAAATAGTTCCCTATTCCTTATTCAAACTCAAATAAGGAACATTAACGGTGGATTTTCAACTTTTGAAGTAATATTTTATTTTTCAAATAACTATGCAGAAGTGGTCTACATCAAAAGTTTACAGAAATGCATTGTCTATTTAAAAGAATTTTAGTGCTTAAAGTGCTCTTAAAAACGCTCCAAGTTCCGAATAAGGAACAGAATTTACGAAAAATACTCAATTTTAAAGTGCTTTTTTTTTCAACGAAATATCGATTGGACATTGATCTAATCAAATAATTTGAATAAATGCGTTGATATATTTAAAGGAATGGTTTGTTTCTTTACTTTATAACGCACAATAAGTCGAAAAAGAAAAAGGAATAAGGAACTTACTTATCGTCCATAACAAACAAAAGATCTATAATCGAAGATGAATGCTAGTAAAATGAACTGGGTCGAAGGTACATAGCATAAGTCTAAACTGCTGTGACGGAGAATGAATTAACCGCCCTTAATTATCCACATGAATGTTATGATTGAAATCAGCTGCTTCAAAACCGCTTTCTCTCGCCGAGTCTATTGAGTCTTAAATGGGGTTATAGTAGTTGTTAAAAAACCTTGGATAGACCAAGTAGAACATGTTTAGTTGTGCGGATCTTTATTTCCAACTAAATGAACCTAATTTTATAACATTTAAAATTCTTTCTTTCTTTTTTAAAATTGATACCGTCTTAGATAGAAGTGGCTACTCCATCATACGAGTTTTGCCGGACGAGTCGAACAAATCCAGGAATAAGAATTTGGTCGCCTAAGTAGCTAACAAAGTTTCCGAAAAGATAAGTATATAAAAGGATATAGGCTCAGTTTACGGTAAATCCAGTTAAGGTAAAAGACATTGAATATTATAGTGTATAAGGGACAGGTAGTTAGCACTCCACAGGAAATTCGAAAGATTAAGAGAACGTTCACCATGCCAACGAACGTTTTGTCAGTTGAATAATTGTGACAAGAACTTGGCCCAGGATTTGGGCGAATATCACCGGACAATAAAAGAATAGTGTACAACCAAGCTATTGTAACCGTTGAAAACATAACCCGATAATCATAATACATAGATATTATGTGTTGTATGTGTTTTTGACGATGTACATTGCACAGGTCAGAACAAACTGTCTGTATCCCTCCAAGCGTGTCTTTCTTAACTAAATTTAATTTTAAATGAAGAATGACTAGGAAATGTAGGAGTATAGAAGGGTAAAAGTAGGCTTTATTTTACGTCGCAATGACCATTGACAATCAAGAACACGTCAGAAAATCTCTGTAGAGCTATTTAACGGAGAAATTATGCAGTTTTTTTAAATTATGCTATGTACATGCTGTTAGAAACCAGTAAACTTTTCTTGGTTGTAGCCAGTATTATCATCGGCAAAGTTCCAAGTGGGGATCGAACCTGGGACCCTAATTTTAAGCGCGATATTCTAACCACTTGGCCATCGCCAGTGATTATTTGGAACAACTCGGCCATTTTCCGTCGGAAACAACCTCGGATGTATGCCGGTACAACAGTAGTACACTTTTAAATAATAGTATTAAAATTGTAATGTTTGAATGTGCATTTCATATTATTAATCTTAAATGAAATGTGTTATTGCACAAATAAATAAGATTCCTTTATTGAAATAACTACGCGATTTACTTGCAGCATAGTAAAATGTAGAAATAATCTGACTTGTAAACCTTCCATGTTCATCCGAGTTTGTTTTCGATGGAAAATGGCCGAAGTGTTCGGATGCGATATGTAAACTATCGTGATGACGTAATGGTGATAACAGTATGTGTGCTTCGTTATTTTGTTGTAGAGGTAAGAGGTATTTCTCTTAGAGAGACACAATTTAGGTTAACATTTGATTTGCAGTTAAAGGTATTAGTCTTTCTATCTTTGAAATGTTTTTGCATTAGGTACTCTGAATTGTATTCCTCCGTTTGCAGATAGAGTTGGGAGCTCTAATTAAAGAATTACTTGAAGTTTACATATCAGTTACTTATTATTTGTTTAATTGTTAAGTGTCCTTAAGTTAATCCATACTTTGATAAGAATTACCTTTTGCGTTTTATCTTAATTTAGGATTGTTGGGATAAGAGTGAGGTTTGTGCGCTTAAACTAGTTTAAACCACCAGGAAATTTACATTTTACTGACCATTCCAAGGCGGTACCTTGGTAAACATACCTAGTTTTTTATATATAGTATGTATGCACTGTGCTGTTTGTGCTGTTCTTCCATGTTTCTTGTTTGTAATTTTATGTCTTGGCTTTTACCCAGTGCCATTAAACCGGGTTTATGTTTAAACCTTTTGCTACTAGGCTTGTTTCTGTAGCTTCTCGCATAAATATTTCAATGATTAATTACGTGGCCACGAATTCCTTAGTTAAAAAGGCGCCAAAATTTCGCTGACATATTTTAATCTGTAAACAAATCATGTTTTGTTTTGTTTTGATCATTAAGTTTAAATAAATTAAACATAATAGATCAGAAAAAAGTATTAAATTGGGCACCTACCAAGTGTTACCTATGTAAATACTTAACTTTGTTTGATATAACTGAAGACATTTATAACGGTCAGCAGTGACATGCACGTAAGTCCTTATTACATCTTTAACGCCGACACACCAACGCTGACGCGGCTTTTTCCTTGAGTGTTTGTAGAAGAACTTTTCCACAAGTAATCATAAAGGACTCAATATTATAAGTGACTGCAAAAGCATTTCTTATTCCTGGAGTGGCACGAAAACATTTCTTATTCCTGGAGTGGCAGTATATAAACATTTATTTTCCTCGAGTGGCAGTAAAAAACATTAATTATTCCTGAAGTGGCAGTAGAAAACATTTCTTATTCCTGGAGTGACTGTTAAAGCAAATTCACAAACGACGTTCATTTAGTCCACAGGTTAAAACAAATAATAAACAAATATATATATTTTCAGCTTGTTTGCTATTATAATTAAGAAATTAATTATTAAACACTTTTCAGCAACTTATCAAATCTGATGTTCAACTGATCTTGTCATTTATTGCAACAATTATGATAATGTTAAATACTGATGCCTTAGGTGGTCCAATATAGTTTGGTATAATTAATCTGCCAACATTATATGAAGCAGTGCTTCCTGACATATTGAAGAAAAAACATATTTTACTACTGTAAGACTTTTTATTTTTATTTTATAATTTTCTAGTAAGCTTTTAAACTTTGAAAATTACAGGATTCTGGTGAACATAGGGGAGTAATTTAAATATGAAAACAGCTTTAAGGCCACACAAACTTGTTCATCGGATTTTTCCAAAATATAATGGGGCGAGCGAGCGAAGTAATAGTAAAAATATTTGTTTTGCATTTAGCAAAAACAAGGAGCGAGCGAAGAGCAAACAAATATATATTTGGTCATTTAACTCACTTTTGCTCACATTATATTCACTAATTAACTAAACAATGATATTGTAAACAGTGCAAGGCTAACATCCAGTGAAAGAATGATAACACTAAAAGATAATTCTATACAAATACTAGTTTTGAGATCAAACAAATGCTATTTGAGATCAAGCAAGAGTGTTTCTTTAAAATATTTAATAAATGAGAGAACTCAAAACCACAGTTTTCCAGTTTTTTAAACCTTTTTGAATTTTTATTTCAAAATACCCTATGCATGGCTAAGTTAAAGCCTGGACACAAGCGCCAATGGTCACAGCCACCTGTCGGCCCAATGGCATATCCAAATCTATTAACTAAGTTTTCCACTTTTCCTTAGAAAGACTTGGTTAAAAATAATTCTCTAATTGTCATATCCCATGCCATAGAAATGACTAGACAAGGTGACTTGAAAAATAACTC
The DNA here is from genome assembly GCF_026914265.1 of Mya arenaria. NCBI lineage: Eukaryota > Metazoa > Mollusca > Bivalvia > Myida > Myidae > Mya > Mya arenaria. The sequence goes on from NC_069122.1 coordinate 7,931,236, forward strand.
ACAAAATATATATAGGCATTTGCAATCAAATATAAACTACAGCTATCACTCTTGCAATGACTTCACAACTAGCCATCTTAGTTCTGGAAGATAATTTACAAAACTCGTACACCGTATTGTAAACCATTTCATCACCAAATATGTCACAGAAAATTCCAGCCAGCGCCAGATTGATTTTAGGCTTTCTCAGAATTTAACGCCTATCTTTTTTAAACTTCCAGATTTTCCTTAATTGTTTTTAGATATCTTGTTCAAATTTAGACAAGAAATACAAGAAATACAAAAGACACTTTTACTTCTTTTGCAATGCAAATACTGATTGTGTCAATATTCGTATATAGCAAAAAAATATTTCAAGAAAATACAAGAATATGCAATATTTTTTAAAGACAAAAACCAATCAGCATAAATATCTAACACTTGAATGATTTCCATATATAGTTTTAATATACACTTGAACAGCTAAAAAATCTACAAACATTTATTCACAACACAAAGTGTGATTAATACCTTTTTCCAATCACACAGTCTGGCACCATTTTGTATCCTTTTTTACTAATATTTACAAAATATACACACTCCTGCTTGTTTGATGATTTTGTGAATGGTAAAACTCATGAGATTACATGAAGCACATAGAAATGTCAGTCAGATTAATTTTTAGCGTCATCCTAGTGTCCACGAACATTGACTCATCGGCGACCAAGGCCTCAACCACGAGCACGCCCTCGTTGCCTCATGGGGACAGGAATTTCATGATCTGATGCATCGGAGGAATCTAAAATTTTAATAAGCAATATTATACATAAATGTTCATATCTGATTCCATGTGCCGATATTATATCTAATTTCAAGAGCCGTTTCCATATCTGCTTTCCAGAGCCGATTTTATATTTGAGTTCATGCTCAACTGTTGAAATTATGTCCTCAACACATACACGCTTCTCGAATTCTTGATTTCCCGCAGAACTCTTGTTAAAATATATTTTTAGTATTCAATACAATTCGTATATCGTTATATCAATAAATCCAATAAGACTACTGGCTAGTTTTTTTTATTTCAATCAAAACAATCAAAATTGAGTTCAATCTAATTTTTTTTTTAATTCAGCCCTTGACTGACAAGCATACCTCTTTTTATTGTCAGGAATGTCGTGCAAGGTCAACGTTTTTTCCTCTCTCTTCTCCGAGAAGGTTCTTCTCTGTGTTGTAATTGCCATGGCCATTGGTACTGCAGGCGGCAAACAATAGCATAGTTAGTGTTCAGAAATACATTTTTATTTCATTTAAAATTTTAAATGTTGCTCACAGCACTCATTTTCACTTTTGTCCTGTTCCAATTACGACTTGGCCCATTTCAAACCCTAATCGGCCATTCCACCTTAACATATTATCTGTATATGACTAATGTTTTGATTTCTCGTTCGTAAATAACCAAAATATTGAAACCCATTCTAAATTTGTTATTTTACTATAATGTGCCTAAGCTCTGTGACCTTTTCCCTCTCCCTTTCCTTTGCCAAGTTAAGCCTATATTCAATCCGCTTACATTGCATGAACTAAAAATACGACAGTGATTGATTTTTAAATAATTTCGTTTTAATATTTGTTTCAGACAACATATTTTGATATGGATATACAACGTACAAGCATTGTATATTACATAGTGGTAAAAGTACGAAGGTAAATATTTAAGTTATTTATTTTTTTATTTTTAGATGTGTACATTCAGAACTGAAAATCTCCAAATTTGTAAGCATCAAACAGATAACACCCGGCCCTGTTGGCTGTAGATCATCAATTAGGAAAGTTTGCCATAATTTAAATAAATATTGAAATACAATTCAAAATATCAAACTATTTAAGCGAACGACACTATTACGGAACCGGTTATAAAATTTAGCAGGACTTAGTCGATAATAAGACACTAAATTTGAGAGTTTTTTTCATTTTTTTTTTTTTTGGATTTTTTGAAATATCACTATTGCATACAGTTCTGCAGTTATGATGTAGAATACAATCGATCACTTAGAGTTTTCGTCTTCAATGGGTCACTTGTCAGACGGCCTACAAAGTCTGTGCTCTACCGGTTCACGGAAAATCCTACCTGTCCATTTTCTTAGTGGAAAAGTTCAACATCTAAAGTGACATAAGATAGAGCCTTCATTTTTACACAGAATCAGGCTGATGTTGTTTCCAATCTTAAATGTGTCCTTAAATAGTATAAATGCTTCATCTTGAGGAACGTCTACTTGCCAATTTCTACAGTGAAAGTCATTGGTTGTTCATCAACTTAAGCTGAGTTCACAGTCTACTTTGATTTAAGATAATCACTAAGATTTAAACTTTATCAGTTGGTCAACTTCATGAGACCAATTGCTTTCGGTTCTATGAGTAACATATTCATGGTTGAAAACTTTCTTTGTATATTGTCTATGCTGGTACGTTTATGCTAGGACCTAGGTCATGTATCTATCTTTTTAAACATTCAGTTCTACGTGTACGTTGGTAAATACGTTCCTTGACGTAACTGAAATCGCCTCTGTAGTTGTCTTCACATTTCAGAAATGCTTCTCCCTTCTTTCGTATCATGTCCCAGAGACTTTGCATGTCATCGTCCCAAATTGGTTGACATAATTTCAAAAGTCTGATCTTTAATTGCAAGGCACGTAGTATTAATACCTTATTTCTTAATTCCTCTTTAATACGTTCATATTGATTGCAATAAATACAGTACATTTCTGCTTGAATTTTTCGTGCAGTCTGATCCTTACGATCAGATTTCCGATACCAAGGTGCGAAGTTTCACCATTCATATAACCTGGGAACTGGGAAGTCTTTAAATTATACTGCTGGAACTATATTTTACACTGAAACTTATGTTTGCCAGTTCCAAAAGTACTGGTGTTTCGATTAATAATGTTTGTTTTGCATCTTTGCAGTTTACCGACCAACTCGGTGGATTGCTTTCCTCGTAGTTTACCAAGTTGGTAGTGTCACGTGCGCCCAGCTGAGGCACAGGATTAATTTCACCAATTGTTTGCTGGATGGGGACCGTCGTATGTCCTTTCTAGTTTTGGTGTATTGCCGGGCTTCCGTATTTTGTCTAGCAATCAAGTACTTAACTTTGTAATTGCACATTGCGACTTTGGTGTCAAAAGCGTCTTTGTTTGCCGAGCTTCATGATTAACTGTGTCTGATTGTTTCCAATGTATTTCAAGTCATATATTAAACTTAAGAATTCACTTATATCATGAGGAAATTGCAGACATCATTAGATCTGATGACATTAGAATATAACAATATATATATTATATATGTCTGACAGAAACTTTTATCTGTGTATAAGATAGCCTTCGATATATATATATATATATATATATATATCAGAACTTCATTCATAAGAACAACTCTACCAAGTTTTCAATATAACATATTTATATGATACTCTTACGAGGTTTAAACTAGTTTAAATGCCCAGTAGAATCCTATTGCGCTGAGCCTTTCAAAGTGTTGATTAATCATTTACTTTAATCGTATATATTTTACAACGATTGTGAAACAAGTTATAACATCATTGTATTAATCACTCTCGTTGGCACGATTTGACGCGAGAGTGTGATCTCGTGCTGTAGGGGATACTGGATCCCCAGAGGAAACCACTTGTCCTGCTTTGTGACCGAAAACTTAGTTACAAGCGCCCAGGCCGGGAATCGAACCCAGGTTGCCAGGGGCGTAGCTGGGCCTATTATGAAGTATAGGCCCACTTGGTAGGAGGGTCCGGGTGACCTCCCCTGAGATTTTTTAAGCTATAGATTCGATATGGTGCGATTTTGGCGTATATCTTGAGCCGTTTTAGTCATCAAATAATAGCTTGACTAAAATTTATTTACGTATGATGTACAGTAACAGAACTGAAATACAAATATTTGATACTAATTTGTCAAACAAGCTTCAAAATGGAAAATATGTATGTAATGGTTAAACAAGCGTGTCCAGTTGGTTTTGTTTACGATGAAATATCTAGGGTCTTTAAATTAAATCCAAGTTCCTGCATTTGACTGAAACAAAAGTGTTTATAATTTTATTTATGAATATCTCAACATCGCGATGAATATGGAGGACGCCAAGTGAGGATAGCCTCTCGCCGGTCAGTGTAGAACAAAGGTATGTCTAGATACACCTCATGGAACTGAAGGAGCGCTCATATGAGGCGGATGTGACAGGCATGGTCAGCAGTATATGCAGTATAATGTATATGCAGGGATAAGCAGCCTCCGATGTCTTGTTGAGTGCCGCCAGCAGTGTCGATCGAAGGATTTGCAACATTTACCTGACATCGCAGAATCCACCGCCTTACTTCCTTGCTGACTTCTTGTCGAGTCTTGGGAAGGTCTGGTTCCAGGCCTCGTAGATCCTGGCCACATTAGCCGACTGGAGACCATCACATTTGGTCGGAATAAACAATTGAGCCTGGAAGCGCTCTTCATTCTTCAGGATACGGGTATTCATTTCTTGAAGCAGGTGGTCAAAAAACGTAGAAGACGGAAACCTTCCAATACCGACTGGGGTCCTGTACACCATAGTTCGCCCTGTTCCTCTGTCTGGCTGCTTGTCGTGGCACTGCTGGGTCAATCTAGGTAAAACAAAAATAATTTAACATAAAACATTCGATCGATATCGTTAATTTCCGAATCGATTAATAACCGTTCGGTAAAAGAATGCAAAATACCTAATAGAAGTTTACCGCGTATATCTGAATACGGATCTCATTAAATTTATATCGAAATATCAAAGCAGCTAGCACATTGTTTCTAAAACTATCAGTCTGCAGTCTGGCAAATACACGATGCGTTCGAACTGTTACAAATACGCTTTTATCATTTGTGTTCCGTTGAATTGTTAATTACTGCGTTAAGACGTTTTGCTATATGCACCAATGGATCATTACATATATTTGTAGGCAACCACATGAAATCAACATGCAAAAAAAGGTAATATGTACCTGGAACTCGTCAGCTAAGGTCACAGCTTTCTGATAAAGGGCATGGAAGACAACGCGGTAGGCATTCTTGAATGTACGAAGCGCATCTGCCCTGCTCATCCACCTTGTTTCACACAACGTCTTCTGCCAGCTCATCTGCAAATGCTGTTTTGCAGAGTAGTCAAACGTAAAGGCGATATCCTGCACTGTAGACATCATGGTCCTGACGCATGGAAGTTTGGAGCTGTGGACCACTGACAGGTTTAGGCAATGCGACTTACAATGGGTGTAGTTAGCGAGTGGTAATCCGGATGTGCGCTTGAACACCATAGCACTTGCCCGCAATGTTTCTGCGCCATCATAACACTGCTCCCGAATGTTCAAAATATCTAAGCCAGTGCCTTGCAGATATTCGAGTATGCATTGTGCCAAATATACTCCCTTTATTGACAAGTGCAAGTGACAAACCCTAAAAACTATTCACGAACGACATGCTTCTCTTCTACCTTTGAAACAGAATTTGATCATTCCTTTCAAGCCTGTTTTAAGTCTTATGATATCTATTTTACAAAAAAAGTATCGCGAATATTAACTAGATAGCTAGATAATTAACGCAAAAATTAAATGGTTAACACGAAATAATTCGCAAACACTATCAGGTTATCAATGGACGGAGAAAAGACGGACTGTTGGGTAGATTGGTTGGCGTACAGGTGGATGGAAGAGGGGATGGAGGGGAAAATGAAATCACGGCAGGAACGGAGAGATGGGAGGAGGGACAATTTGATAGATAAACTGATGGGTCGATGGAAAGATGAATAGACGGATTGTGTTAGTACGGACGTTCTCACAAGACGAGACATATATTCTGGGTTCTTGTATTTTTATCTTTTTGATCCCACAATATGTTTTAACTACACTATCCAGTTTTATGGTTTTATCCCACAACGACAGACTGAACAATTAAGTGAAACCCTAAAACCCTATCCCCGACCATAGCCCAAACCACAAAATATAGCTTTTGTACATACGGGTGTACAGGCGGATGCATTGATGGGTGAACGAACGACAATCTGACGGACGAACGGAAGGGCAAAGTAACATCACCAAATATGTCACAGAAAATTCCAGCCAGCGCCAGATTGATTTTAGGCTTTCTCAGAATTTAACGCCTATCTTTTTTAAACTTCCAGATTTTCCTTAATTGTTTTTAGATATCTTGTTCAAATTTAGACAAGAAATACAAGAAATACAAAAGACACTTTTACTTCTTTTGCAATGCAAATACTGATTGTGTCAATATTCGTATATAGCAAAAAAATATTTCAAGAAAATACAAGAATATGCAATATTTTTTAAAGACAAAAACCAATCAGCATAAATATCTAACACTTGAATGATTTCCATATATAGTTTTAATATACACTTGAACAGCTAAAAAATCTACAAACATTTATTCACAACACAAAGTGTGATTAATACCTTTTTCCAATCACACAGTCTGGCACCATTTTGTATCCTTTTTTACTAATATTTACAAAATATACACACTCCTGCTTGTTTGATGATTTTGTGAATGGTAAAACTCATGAGATTACATGAAGCACATAGAAATGTCAGTCAGATTAATTTTTAGCGTCATCCTAGTGTCCACGAACATTGACTCATCGGCGACCAAGGCCTCAACCACGAGCACGCCCTCGTTGCCTCATGGGGACAGGAATTTCATGATCTGATGCATCGGAGGAATCTAAAATTTTAATAAGCAATATTATACATAAATGTTCATATCTGATTCCATGTGCCGATATTATATCTAATTTCAAGAGCCGTTTCCATATCTGCTTTCCAGAGCCGATTTTATATTTGAGTTCATGCTCAACTGTTGAAATTATGTCCTCAACACATACACGCTTCTCGAATTCTTGATTTCCCGCAGAACTCTTGTTAAAATATATTTTTAGTATTCAATACAATTCGTATATCGTTATATCAATAAATCCAATAAGACTACTGGCTAGTTTTTTTTATTTCAATCAAAACAATCAAAATTGAGTTCAATCTAATTTTTTTTTTAATTCAGCCCTTGACTGACAAGCATACCTCTTTTTATTGTCAGGAATGTCGTGCAAGGTCAACGTTTTTTCCTCTCTCTTCTCCGAGAAGGTTCTTCTCTGTGTTGTAATTGCCATGGCCATTGGTACTGCAGGCGGCAAACAATAGCATAGTTAGTGTTCAGAAATACATTTTTATTTCATTTAAAATTTTAAATGTTGCTCACAGCACTCATTTTCACTTTTGTCCTGTTCCAATTACGACTTGGCCCATTTCAAACCCTAATCGGCCATTCCACCTTAACATATTATCTGTATATGACTAATGTTTTGATTTCTCGTTCGTAAATAACCAAAATATTGAAACCCATTCTAAATTTGTTATTTTACTATAATGTGCCTAAGCTCTGTGACCTTTTCCCTCTCCCTTTCCTTTGCCAAGTTAAGCCTATATTCAATCCGCTTACATTGCATGAACTAAAAATACGACAGTGATTGATTTTTAAATAATTTCGTTTTAATATTTGTTTCAGACAACATATTTTGATATGGATATACAACGTACAAGCATTGTATATTACATAGTGGTAAAAGTACGAAGGTAAATATTTAAGTTATTTATTTTTTTATTTTTAGATGTGTACATTCAGAACTGAAAATCTCCAAATTTGTAAGCATCAAACAGATAACACCCGGCCCTGTTGGCTGTAGATCATCAATTAGGAAAGTTTGCCATAATTTAAATAAATATTGAAATACAATTCAAAATATCAAACTATTTAAGCGAACGACACTATTACGGAACCGGTTATAAAATTTAGCAGGACTTAGTCGATAATAAGACACTAAATTTGAGAGTTTTTTTCATTTTTTTTTTTTTTGGATTTTTTGAAATATCACTATTGCATACAGTTCTGCAGTTATGATGTAGAATACAATCGATCACTTAGAGTTTTCGTCTTCAATGGGTCACTTGTCAGACGGCCTACAAAGTCTGTGCTCTACCGGTTCACGGAAAATCCTACCTGTCCATTTTCTTAGTGGAAAAGTTCAACATCTAAAGTGACATAAGATAGAGCCTTCATTTTTACACAGAATCAGGCTGATGTTGTTTCCAATCTTAAATGTGTCCTTAAATAGTATAAATGCTTCATCTTGAGGAACGTCTACTTGCCAATTTCTACAGTGAAAGTCATTGGTTGTTCATCAACTTAAGCTGAGTTCACAGTCTACTTTGATTTAAGATAATCACTAAGATTTAAACTTTATCAGTTGGTCAACTTCATGAGACCAATTGCTTTCGGTTCTATGAGTAACATATTCATGGTTGAAAACTTTCTTTGTATATTGTCTATGCTGGTACGTTTATGCTAGGACCTAGGTCATGTATCTATCTTTTTAAACATTCAGTTCTACGTGTACGTTGGTAAATACGTTCCTTGACGTAACTGAAATCGCCTCTGTAGTTGTCTTCACATTTCAGAAATGCTTCTCCCTTCTTTCGTATCATGTCCCAGAGACTTTGCATGTCATCGTCCCAAATTGGTTGACATAATTTCAAAAGTCTGATCTTTAATTGCAAGGCACGTAGTATTAATACCTTATTTCTTAATTCCTCTTTAATACGTTCATATTGATTGCAATAAATACAGTACATTTCTGCTTGAATTTTTCGTGCAGTCTGATCCTTACGATCAGATTTCCGATACCAAGGTGCGAAGTTTCACCATTCATATAACCTGGGAACTGGGAAGTCTTTAAATTATACTGCTGGAACTATATTTTACACTGAAACTTATGTTTGCCAGTTCCAAAAGTACTGGTGTTTCGATTAATAATGTTTGTTTTGCATCTTTGCAGTTTACCGACCAACTCGGTGGATTGCTTTCCTCGTAGTTTACCAAGTTGGTAGTGTCACGTGCGCCCAGCTGAGGCACAGGATTAATTTCACCAATTGTTTGCTGGATGGGGACCGTCGTATGTCCTTTCTAGTTTTGGTGTATTGCCGGGCTTCCGTATTTTGTCTAGCAATCAAGTACTTAACTTTGTAATTGCACATTGCGACTTTGGTGTCAAAAGCGTCTTTGTTTGCCGAGCTTCATGATTAACTGTGTCTGATTGTTTCCAATGTATTTCAAGTCATATATTAAACTTAAGAATTCACTTATATCATGAGGAAATTGCAGACATCATTAGATCTGATGACATTAGAATATAACAATATATATATTATATATGTCTGACAGAAACTTTTATCTGTGTATAAGATAGCCTTCGATATATATATATATATATATATATATATCAGAACTTCATTCATAAGAACAACTCTACCAAGTTTTCAATATAACATATTTATATGATACTCTTACGAGGTTTAAACTAGTTTAAATGCCCAGTAGAATCCTATTGCGCTGAGCCTTTCAAAGTGTTGATTAATCATTTACTTTAATCGTATATATTTTACAACGATTGTGAAACAAGTTATAACATCATTGTATTAATCACTCTCGTTGGCACGATTTGACGCGAGAGTGTGATCTCGTGCTGTAGGGGATACTGGATCCCCAGAGGAAACCACTTGTCCTGCTTTGTGACCGAAAACTTAGTTACAAGCGCCCAGGCCGGGAATCGAACCCAGGTTGCCAGGGGCGTAGCTGGGCCTATTATGAAGTATAGGCCCACTTGGTAGGAGGGTCCGGGTGACCTCCCCTGAGATTTTTTAAGCTATAGATTCGATATGGTGCGATTTTGGCGTATATCTTGAGCCGTTTTAGTCATCAAATAATAGCTTGACTAAAATTTATTTACGTATGATGTACAGTAACAGAACTGAAATACAAATATTTGATACTAATTTGTCAAACAAGCTTCAAAATGGAAAATATGTATGTAATGGTTAAACAAGCGTGTCCAGTTGGTTTTGTTTACGATGAAATATCTAGGGTCTTTAAATTAAATCCAAGTTCCTGCATTTGACTGAAACAAAAGTGTTTATAATTTTATTTATGAATATCTCAACATCGCGATGAATATGGAGGACGCCAAGTGAGGATAGCCTCTCGCCGGTCAGTGTAGAACAAAGGTATGTCTAGATACACCTCATGGAACTGAAGGAGCGCTCATATGAGGCGGATGTGACAGGCATGGTCAGCAGTATATGCAGTATAATGTATATGCAGGGATAAGCAGCCTCCGATGTCTTGTTGAGTGCCGCCAGCAGTGTCGATCGAAGGATTTGCAACATTTACCTGACATCGCAGAATCCACCGCCTTACTTCCTTGCTGACTTCTTGTCGAGTCTTGGGAAGGTCTGGTTCCAGGCCTCGTAGATCCTGGCCACATTAGCCGACTGGAGACCATCACATTTGGTCGGAATAAACAATTGAGCCTGGAAGCGCTCTTCATTCTTCAGGATACGGGTATTCATTTCTTGAAGCAGGTGGTCAAAAAACGCAGAAGACGGAAACCTTCCAATACCGACTGGGGTCCTGTACACCATAGTTCGCCCTGTTCCTCTGTCTGGCTGCTTGTCGTGGCACTGCTGGGTCAATCTAGGTAAAACAAAAATAATTTAACATAAAACATTCGATCGATATCGTTAATTTCCGAATCGATTAATAACCGTTCGGTAAAAGAATGCAAAATACCTAATAGAAGTTTACCGCGTATATCTGAATACGGATCTCATTAAATTTATATCGAAATATCAAAGCAGCTAGCACATTGTTTCTAAAACTATCAGTCTGCAGTCTGGCAAATACACGATGCGTTCGAACTGTTACAAATACGCTTTTATCATTTGTGTTCCGTTGAATTGTTAATTACTGCGTTAAGACGTTTTGCTATATGCACCAATGGATCATTACATATATTTGTAGGCAACCACATGAAATCAACATGCAAAAAAAGGTAATATGTACCTGGAACTCGTCAGCTAAGGTCACAGCTTTCTGATAAAGGGCATGGAAGACAACGCGGTAGGCATTCTTGAATGTACGAAGCGCATCTGCCCTGCTCATCCACCTTGTTTCACACAACGTCTTCTGCCAGCTCATCTGCAAATGCTGTTTTGCAGAGTAGTCAAACGTAAAGGCGATATCCTGCACTGTAGACATCATGGTCCTGACGCATGGAAGTTTGGAGCTGTGGACCACTGACAGGTTTAGGCAATGCGACTTACAATGGGTGTAGTTAGCGAGTGGTAATCCGGATGTGCGCTTGAACACCATAGCACTTGCCCGCAATGTTTCTGCGCCATCATAACACTGCTCCCGAATGTTCAAAATATCTAAGCCAGTGCCTTGCAGATATTCGAGTATGCATTGTGCCAAATATACTCCCTTTATTGACAAGTGCAAGTGACAAACCCTAAAAACTATTCACGAACGACATGCTTCTCTTCTACCTTTGAAACAGAATTTGATCATTCCTTTCAAGCCTGTTTTAAGTCTTATGATATCTATTTTACAAAAAAAGTATCGCGAATATTAACTAGATAGCTAGATAATTAACGCAAAAATTAAATGGTTAACACGAAATAATTCGCAAACACTATCAGGTTATCAATGGACGGAGAAAAGACGGACTGTTGGGTAGATTGGTTGGCGTACAGGTGGATGGAAGAGGGGATGGAGGGGAAAATGAAATCACGGCAGGAACGGAGAGATGGGAGGAGGGACAATTTGATAGATAAACTGATGGGTCGATGGAAAGATGAATAGACGGATTGTGTTAGTACGGACGTTCTCACAAGACGAGACATATATTCTGGGTTCTTGTATTTTTATCTTTTTGATCCCACAATATGTTTTAACCACACTATCCAGTTTTATGGTTTTATCCCACAACGACAGACTGAACAATTAAGTGAAACCCTAAAACCCTATCCCCGACCATAGCCCAAACCACAAAATATAGCTTTTGTACATACGGGTGTACAGGCGGATGCATTGATGGGTGAACGAACGACAATCTGACGGACGAACGGAAGGGCAAAGTAACAGTAAAACATAGTTCTGAGCAGTATATATTTTTACATTTTTCTTGATGGATGAAAAGGTGACTAGGCCATTGTGATAAAAGGAAAGGAGGGATTGATTATTAATGAACTGTAGAATAGTGTACCGTTATTGTTTACATAAATGGGTGTAAGTTTATTTAACTAAGACGTAACTACGAACATAGTATATCCATACAGCAGGCAAATGAAAAATATAAAATATTAAGGTTATAATGTAAGTCCTTGTTATATTTTTTCTATGATAAACTAAGAAAATAATAATTTATTTTTGTTCGTACTTTCCAAAACTTTTCGATTAAACATCTGTCACCCACACGTACCTCAATGGCAATTTGAAATCACTGACAAACTCCCTCTTCTGTGAGAAAAGTCTGAGTTTGAAGTCATCATTCCACGATCCATCGGAATCTCCAGGGTCGGGGTAACGGGGAAACATGTTGAATGACATTCAAAATATAATCCCGCATCCAACTTATATTTTTAACAAAACCGAGTTAAACAGACGTTCATTAAAATCATGCGACAGCCGGTTGCTGTAAAAATATTATCAAATCGATTTGTTAAACTGTTCGACTGTCTTCAAAAAATAGGCACTAAACTTTTTAGAAAAAAAAGCTTAGTTAACCTTGAGTGTTAACTTGAATTTAAAGTAGGCATTAACTGTCAACCCCCCCCCCCCTTACCTTTCAGTTTTTATAGCAGATTTGGACGTTTTGTATTTTACATTTTTGGAAACGATGTGTAGGCCCGGGCCTACCGTGCCTATTGGAGCTACGCCGATGGTTGCCTAGATGAGAAGCGAGTGGGTAACTACTGCGTTAAACAGATATGTCATTGCGTCTGCAAACATGGTCTTTGCTCCAACAAAAAAAATAGGATATTGAATTTCAAAATAGTTAAAATTATTCTCCTTTTATTTTGAAAATTGTGTTTAAGAATAACATTTAATAATGAATGCTAACAAAGAAACCGTACAAAAAGTGAACACGACAAACAAGTGAACAGGAGAAACAAGTGAACTGGTTAAAGAAGTGAACAGGACATAAAGTTTAAAGGAAAAAACGTTAACGGGACAAGAGTACACAGGTCGAAAAAGTTAATTAGATAAAGGGTTAACAGGTCAAAAGGGTAAACAAGACAAAAAGGTGCACAGGCCATTAGGGTAAACTGGACAAAAGAGTAAAAAGTACAAAATAGTAAACAAGACAAAATAGTAAATAGGACAATAGTAAACAGGACAAAAGTGTTAACGAGATAAGAGAGGTAACGGACCAAAAGTGTAAACAAGACAAAACGGTGCATAGGCTAAGAGTGTAAACGGGACAGGGGAGTAAACAGGACAAAATGGTAAACAGGACAAAAGAGTAAACACGACAAAATGGTAAACAGGGCACAAAGGTAAACAGTATAAAAGAGTAAACAGGACAAGAGAGTAAATCTGGCAGGACGAAAGAGTTATAGGACAAAATAGTTAATTGATACACACTAAATTACTTCAAATAATAATTAGATGGTTTGATTGGATATATTCGCATCAGTATTAGACTGAGCAAATCGCATGCGGAGATAAAAGACAGAACACAACTTATATGACAGGTTGTTTTTATCTGTGGCGATCAGGATGAAGCATTACTGTTGTTTTAGCGTAACTCTGTTAATTATAACTTTCTAAACGTTTTAGTTCTCTTGAATAATGTTAAAATATCATCCGGATCATTGATTTTTCGGAAGCATTGCATATATTACAAGTATGAATTCATAACTTTCGGTTTAACTGAAACTTTTTACATTTATTTACATAGAGCATTGACGTGTAACCAAGCTGACTCAGCATCTTACACTGCTTGTGGAGGAACCTCACGTTAACCTTTTAAATAATACAGAAGGAACAGCATGTAATATAAACACTGTTGACTAAGAAAATACTCTATGTTTCGGCGTTATCACAGGAACTTTGAGAAGCGAATACTTTATCGCTTTTAAGACATTTAATCGAAAGGTTAAGTTGTATTATTTCCGTTTTTAATGTGTAACATAACGACATACGAAGAGAAAAGCTTTTCAATACGGTAATAGATATGAAGGAAAGACCAGTTTTGATTGTACAAACTTTCAAATTGAAGTCGATTGGTGCACTGTCAACTCAAGACACCCTTGTTTGTGTATGCCTTTTAATAGCTTTCAATTTGGACACATTTTGTATATTGCATTTTCGCTGAAAAACGCGCAGTTGCTAGTTATTTATTTAGAATATATGTACATAATAACTTCTTTTTTATTATTAAAAGAAAAGATACATCATCTAGCGATATCAAGAACATTTCAGTTTGCGGCATAGCCAGAAAATGAAAATAAAATAAAACAAGTATAAAGGTTTGATATATTCATAAAAGACGGAAGATAATTTTAACGTACGTGTTGATTATTGAAACAATTTATCAATTGTAAAAGGAATCTATCTGTCAAGGTAAGGTCCAGTACTAATAAAGGTAACACTTGCACTACATATGATCTTAATTCAACATGTTTATATACATAATCAAATATTTTGTATGTCTCACTTAATTTCAAAGTTAAAAGATAACATTAAATTCTACAGCTGCGAGAAACACTTAAATATAAAGACTACCTAATAATATGGGTGTAATTTCTACATCATGTTGATCCTTGTGGATGTTTTCGAGAGAAAAATATGACCCTGATCAAAACGCAGTACGAATAACAAATTTATTATATACGTTACTGATATAGGATAAAACATAATCAAATGTACTTAACTGACGCACTGTTTAGTTTTATGACGTCATTTAAACAACGTGTTATGATTTTTTTGTTATGTGGTGACATTAGAAAAGTGAAATACGACCGTATTGCACTGAAGTGGAATACCAAATACAGTGTGTCACAATATGTGTGAATGGAGATTTATTGTAGTGAAATTATTAAAACAATATCGTATTGAAAATGCAAATATTTCACGTAGTTCCTGGTTTTCGGGCATTTCAATAAAAATTGAAAGTAAATAAAAACTTCGAGTTTGTCATAAAAACAATATGTCAGTTATCCGCCAATGAAGTTTCCATCTCAGAAAAAATGTGAAAACCACGGACAACAGGGATAATCAAATACAATTTAAAAACTGGAAACAAACTTGAAAATTAAATAACCACTAGTAGCATTCCATGATTGGTCAAATAAAAGAGTCATACAAAACAAAAGGAAAAACAACTAGGGATTACGTGAGTTGTACAACCACGGGACGAGCTGTCACAGACACGTGTGAACCAACTGAAGAATTTCTTATCAAGGCAAAAGTCTTGTTCCCTTTTTATTGTTCTTAGGGCGTCCCAACCGCCCACGTTCTCAATTGACGTACACGCTTCGCAACGGCTTGACGTATCTCGCCCATCCAGCGTTGTGGTTGAATGTTGATAATTCCATGACGTGTGAGGCAGAAGAGAACGATTACAACCAAAACCAACAACAATAGAAGACCTGAAATATGTTTATACTTTTTAAAATATATTATGTATATAGGTTATAGATTAAAAGAAGATTTTAAGACTATAAGTTCCGGGTAAAAGATATGCAAATTCGTTTTACCTTGGTATTTTCAAGTTACGACTTAACGTTATTGTTCCGTACATACCAAATACTATTCCGACAACGGTGCCAGTAGAAACTCCTCCAAGTGATTCTTCTTTCGCTGAAAAAGACCCATGACTATTATCATGTATTTTGTAAAAGTGCACGGAAACCGACGCAAATGTCTTCCGAAAAAGTGAAAATGATGCATGTTTTTACATTTAAAAAGTACGTTAATAGTAACAATACAAGGGAATATAATTGGACTAAACACAATATCCTTAATGTAAGCGATGTCACTGAAAGTAAGAAAAACGGTAAATGAATGGGAAATAACATGGGTTGTCCTAGTATATCTGGACATCAGCTATTTCAAACTAAGCAAAAATGACAAAGATTTATATATTTAATATCTGGATTTAATCACAAATTATAAATTATACTTAAATTTATACTGAGTGTACAACTATTATCTGAAAAAAGTTCGAAATGTATTTAAATAACACCACTACCAATGATTTTTAATAACAACACTCCCTGAGATGTGGCGTAAGCTAAGGTTTACTAGATCCATTTCAGGGTGTTATAAGGACTTTAAATGATAGCATATATTTGATTGGGTGCCATTTGAAAACAAGTAATAGTTCAAGCACGATAACCATGTTACCATGTAATTATTTGTCATCCAGTAGACTCACTGTGTGGGAACGGACACTGGATATAGCTTAAAAAGTGATAAGTTAACAGACAATTATGCAGTTGTTTTTCTTTACTAGAGGTAAGAACTTACCGTGTTAACGCTTATCTACCGTATCCACAAATGAAATAAGTTTTTGAACTAATAGCTAAATGATAAATTTGGCCTATGGTTTAATCTAAAGTGCTTACGATTTAGCAGACCTGGATAAATGTTTCTTCAAATCTGAGATGATCACCTCAAAACTTTCAGAGTTTCCACAAGTATTGTTATTTTTAGGAAATATATCGAATAAATAAAAAAAAACTGAATCGAACGATTTCACAGGAATAACCTCAAATATTTTTTATTGTAAGAATTGGCAATGTTACTTTTAAACTGTTAAAGATATGCCCTTAGAAATGTTCACAGTACTGTACTGGGGATAGCTGTATTATGTACTTGGGATAGTTTCAAAGTTGAGATATGTGTCCTAGTGATAACATGTAAAATGGGACAAGAATTGATAGTAACACTTTTAATATTCAATATACATTTATGGCTATTTCGAAGTTCCAAATAATCGACAAAAAGTGAGAGTACAATTTGATGAGAAATTATTGAGCAAACTTTAGTAAAGCATGAGTTTGATTCATGCTCTCCTAAATGAACGTATATATGCAGGCTGCTTAAATATCAGGGTTTGTCACAATACATACTTTCTCACTGAAGTGAACGAGTAGAGACCATTATTCTGTTCTAGGTAATAGCAACATCGACTCAAGCTTAGAAAAAAGCTACACGTGTTCCAAATTTGATCACAGTATCTCATTCCCTACTGATGACTTTCCGTGTGCAAACACGTTCCATATTGATTTACTAAGCAAAACTATATAAACAAATTATATGAATAGCAAACACCACATAAATTCTACGGCCATATGTTTTGTGTTCCTCAATAAATCAGATTACCGGCGTATTTAAATATGTAGATATTTGCGACTTGAACGTTAATGCTTTTGAAAAACACGTCATGGTTAACAAATCTATATTTAATGAATCAGTTCTAAGTGCATAAAGATTAAAAAAACAGCAACATTTTTTTTGCTCTTATCCCTCGATATGGACAACATAAATTTCCATCCAGCTCGCGAATCGGTAAATGGCCGATATTATTATACCAGTCTCGTTATTTTAATTACATCGTTACTATCCTCAGTCCAGTTAACAGCTATCCCCTGTGCAGTTATTTATTTGCTTCACCTATCCCCAGTACACTGCCAGGGCATCAAAAGGTATGAATATCTTCGTAACAACAACACATATCGTATTGATATCTTACACATTACTAGATAATGTAATTACAATGAAATCGCTCGATTCAGTTTGTATTCTTATTTTAATTTGTTGATTAATGTTTGAAATCGTACCACATAAATGAACATTTATGAGCGATCATGCAACTTTCGGCGAGAATTGGGCTTTTATACAAACGAGGAGACACATTTCAATCAAAGTCGTATATTGCACAGGGTCAAGTTATTTGAAACCCTTCGATTTTGATAAATATATAACCATAAAATACAAACAATGATAGAAAACATTCCATGTGTCAAAATCAAACGCTTATCGATTTATCACTTTTTGAGCTGTATCCGGTGTCCGTTCCCACACAGTGAGACTGATGTTCTAAGATTACAAACATTCGCTAAATGATATTTCAATCTGTATCAAGTAACAAATGAAACTTTTATTTTTTTAGTATTTAACTTAACGTGTCAGTGGCGGATCTAAGCATTTGAGCAAATAAACAACCTGATTATTGAGTATAATAGAGTATACGAAACGAAAAAATCTTATATAAAAAAAATCGGCACCGCATTTTACACAGACAGCTGATCAAAAGTAGACAAATCTGGCTGCAGCTATACGCGTAAGTTTTACTGATTTCAGAATAAATCAAATACCAGAAATATATATTGTTTTAAACTGTTAACATGTGCACATTATATGTTCGTCATTGCTTTTAATGATGTCATTGTGTGCCAACAAGATATGTGTGTGCATGACGTGCATTTAACAAAAGTTTAAATTCAATACGTTGCCACTTTGAAAATTTCCATTTCAGCCTTTATTATAGTCTAGTTCTCTGAATTATGATAGAGCCTTTGTAATTAAATACATAATGATTTATTTGAAACCCTTTTTGGAATTTGTTGTCAAGTTGTTTTTACCCCAGTTATTTTAAATTTATAACAATGACATCCCAAGTACCTATAGTATCGTTGAGCGCAATCAATATACTGTAGTGTAGGTTTATATAGCACTAATTTTAAAATGTATGTTTCACGATTACAATTGTGCTTAAAAGTTAACAAATTGATATAGCCATCTTAAATCAAAGTTACATCAAACGAATGTGGGAATGCGGATCACAAAGTAATGTTTATACAAATGGGTTGAAATATATATTGCCATCAACTTATGCCAAATTTCAACTCTATTTCCTGAATAATGTTACACAAAATATTTGTTTGTGCACGGGGATTTGGTAAACAATAGAAAATTGATTCTGTTTTTTTTTCAAATTGTGCATAATTCCCTATTGTAATTAACTACATTTTATTAAAAATATAATATGCCGTTAGCGTACGTACAAGTAACAACGGACAGGTCCTGCCCAAATGCCTGTGCCATTCCACCTTTGGTCTTTATCTGTAGCCCTAGATCATATTTCACCCCAGGGTTCAGTCTGAGTACATCAAAGAAGGTAGCAGTACTTGAAATTTCAAACGATTTTAGTTCAATTTTGCCATTTGATTCCTGTAACAGAAAAATAATAACGCTATAATTTATAATAGTTTTATATAAAACAAATTGCAAGCTTTAAAGTTTATTTTTACACACAAATGCATGTCTATTGCTATTACAAACATAACAACATACAAATTTTAGATATTAGTAAATTCATATATAATTTCATATACTATAGTTGGGTTGTTTGTGTTAAGTAGTGCTTTTCATGTCATGTCGATATAGCATGAACTATCATTTAAACATTTGCATATCTTTGTCAAAATATAAATATGCTTCATCTTTTTCCTTATTACGTGTGCATTTTGTAAGACATTTTATCAAAAGTTTTATATTGATAAGAAAAGCTACAGAAACAAGTTCAGTAGCCAAAGGTTTAAACATAAACACCATTTAATGGATCAGGGTAAACGCCAAAGACATAGAACACAAAAAAAATCACAAAAAGAACACAGTGCAGATAAGCTATGTGAAAACTAGGTGTGTTTATCAAGGACTGTTAAGTACCGCCTTGGAACGGTTAGTTTAATAAATTCACTGTGGGTTTAAACCAGTTTGCATGCACAACCTCACTCTTAACCCAACAATCCTGAATAAAGTAAAAACGCGAAAGGTAAATATTATAAACGTATGCATTAACTTGAGGAAACTTAAAATAAAACAAATAATAATAATCTTTAGTTATTGCAGTTGAAACTATGAGTTACACACACAGTCTGCCTTAGCAAATAAAAGGTTTAAAATGTGTGATCAAAGAGTTTCATAATCAAAAGCATCATTGTACTAAAACTGGAAACAAACAAAGAAAACATTTTCACAAACTAAAACGACATGTATTAGCTAAAATTTTATTGAAAGAGATTTAATATCCAAGTAAAATATCACGAAAAATAACGTTACGCACTAGAACGTCCCTACCAAGCAGGAAAAAACGCGGTTTTAAAGATAAAAATGACTCCGCAATATGTTCATAAAATCAAAGCACTTAAAGTTTAGTTATGTAAGGACACCATATTCATCCTTATGTCTTAATTTGTTATATATGTAGAATTTGTTCTGGGCCGGTGGCTTAATGCCATATATAAACCGAATTGAGTTTGAAGTTGTTGATACTAAATTTAAACAACCACAGGAAATAAAGATATATTAAAAACATACGTTAAGGTGTCATATTTTTAAAAAGAGTCAACGTGTCATTGTTGTTAAATTTTGACATTCCAAATATTAAAATGGCCATTTTCGATTAAATGCTATTGTTGTCGGTTGTTTCCCTTTTCATGAGTACCAAGTTTACTTGTTAGTATAAACTTCTTAACACCTGGCCAATAGCTTTGTCGTACCCTGTTTGTAAGGATAATGACGATGTCTGATGCTCCATAACAGGAATCCGATTCAGGCAGGTCCCATGCAAGTCTGAAGCCAGTTGGTGATTTGTTTTCAATTCTCATGTTCGTTGGGCCATTGTCTATAGATAAAAAAATGTCGTAAACTTGGATTATATATTTGAAATATTGGGTTTTAAGTAGGAAATCAATGTCTAGTAGCAGATTATATAACGCTCAAGTTCGTTTTCTGTGTAGAAATAAGTACTAGAGTCCATTTTGAGAGGTCATGAGAAAATATCCTTAGTGGGGCTCGGACTCACATCCTCTTGGGTGATAGGCGGAAACTCACTCTAACTAGGAAATTCACAAAAATATTCAGGCTTCATCCGGTTGCACAAAGTACATAAACAAATATAAGAATAGTCTCAATTTGAAAGATACTACTAAAGGGACTTGTTCACGTTTTATATGGCTAGGTATCGAACAAATGAATTCCGTGTGAAATGTGATCTTAACTCTTGATAGAATTAGTAAAACTATCAATTTTATGCTGCTTAAAATAAAAAAAAATAATGTAAATGCGTATCCGTCAGTTACTGTGTAATAAATGAATTTTAACAAAAACCGTAAATATTTGCCAATATTTAATATGTAAACAATGCCCTTAAAGGGCATTTAACATCTGGTAAAACGATCTTCATCGAAGCCTCCTAAAACCGGAACTATTTTTCCAAATAGTTATTAAATGTTAAATGCATCCAAAGGACTAGGGTATACGGAACTATCATATGGCTCAAAACAGTTTTGTTAAGTGTCTAATGAAACAGAAATGTAGCAAAAGGCATATAGTTGTACCATTTGGGGAACATAGAAATTGCTGTCATAAAATGATTCTACCTACATTTTTCCAAGCCTTGAAGGTTTGTCAATAGACCCATCTGAAAGAAAAAGCGACAAGACGTAGTATTTAACAAAACAATTTATCATGTTGTGTTTATAATTTATTTCATTATATTGTCTAAAATGCAATGGTTGTTTAAAAAATTACACGGTATTATGCTTTGATATAAATTATGTCAATTTATTATGGACCTATTATGAAGACATTAGTAAACATTGTAAATTCTTGTATCATTTTGCTAGCTGTCTAATTAGGTGGTCATGAGAAGGATTGAACAATTACCTCTTGGGACAAATGAGTAAATCCTAAATTGCCTTGAGTCGTTTTCAATATTATTTTTTTAACTTTTGAAATTATCTATCCAATAATAAAAAGGTTAAAAACCGACTTTAACGTTGAATGAAATTTCTGAGGCATTTATGATCCTAGAAACTTGATTGAAGTTGATTTTTGCGTTACATGTCCCGAGTTTCCCCATTAAGCTTAAAACCACAATCCCGGTAAACGTTTAATAGCGTTATTATGACTAGTTATGAATGAAAATGCTGATATTAAAATAATCTGCATAAAAAGGGAATCTTACATCAAATGTAGTGGTTGCTGTAAGCATCGCTTGGTTGTAAGCTGTGACCACTAGCTCGCCTGAAGCCGTCTCAAGGTCCTTCTTGCTGACAGTTAGCCAGCAGTTGTCAATTTCCACATACTGTGTTGGCAGGAGGCACATCCCGATCTTGTCGAAACCAATACACCGCGGATCTGTGATGTCATTCTGAAAAAAAAACACCCGAACTCGATAGCGACATTATAAATGAAAAATCTTATCGTAAAGAAGAAGTATTAATTCTGTTAACGAAAACATCCGTGTGTGGTCTGTTCGTAGAGTTTGCGTAAATGTAGGTGGTGTTCATAAGTTTGCTCTATTTCATTGCCGTTTTGGCCCTTAACTTTTGCCGCTAAACAAGGTGTTTTTGTGTGTTTTTTTCGATTACTAGGCTTGTCCCTATAGTGAACATTGTATTCAAATTAAGTTACGAGTGACATATAGAACAAGTGCTATTTGATATCAAACTAAAACATATATGTTATCCGTTTTGTCTGTCTGTGCTGTGTAGGTGGCGTTAATACGTTTAAGTCTCTAGTTTATTGTCGTGTTGACCATATACAGGGTAAAATAAAAATCCAACTGCTGGGTTTGTATGTAGATCTTTTGCGATGGTGTTTAATGGTATATGCAACCACAAGCCCTTAAATACATAAACTGTCGAATAATATTGAACCATTTGATCAATCATGTAACAATATGCTCAAGGTTTCACTAGCTCATTAAAAATCGTTTAAATTGGAGCTTGGACGTTTTCTGCGTTTGCTACGTGCTATTTTATGTTGATGTTTTTTCTGAAATGTTTTGCTTGACCTTGTAGCTTTCATTGCAGTCTTATTGATACAATAATGGAAAGGAAATTCAAAGAACCAGCCTTGGTAATTCGCCTTATGATCAATATATTAAGTTTATTTTACAGGTAAAGACCTTAAAATGAAATGTACAATTGTATGTATTCAAGAGTCAATACACATGTGGAATACTCCGTTAAAACAAGCACATATATCATAAGAGAAATTAGAGTACCCCTCTTCTAGCTTCAGTGAAATTACGATATGTGACCATATCTTCCTTGCCAGGCGATTTCACTGTTAATTTTATTTCGATCTTGTGAACACCACTTTGCAGATCAGAAGCCAGAAAGTTCGCTCTGAAAACGAAAAATAAACTTTTCTGTCGCTTGAGAAAATAAAAGACAACCCCGGTGTGATTCGGACTGTTCCTTTATGATTAAAGAAACTGCAACATTGTAAACGTTGGTTTGAGTTTTAATACAAACAAATATGTAAACAAATTACTGTAGAAAATCAAAAGTAATTTCAATACCAATATCATAAATCGTATTACTGACTCGCACGTGTAAAATTGTATGTATAAGAAGCTACTATTCTTCAAACATATCACATACCTAGACGAATGTTTAAATTCTCCACCTTCAATGTTTAATACTACTTGATGGTCAGAGCCATTTTCACTTGAAATGAACGGAGGTGATCCATCTATTCTCATGAACGTCGAGTCCGCCCTTGTATTTCCCATTACGTCAGTAGCTCGGACCCATACGCGCAAACGGTCGCCATCTTCAAGGATTCTTTGTGTGGATATACTTTCTTGAAGTGGGATAACTGTCCATCCTGTTGTTGGCACTTCCTCCGATGGGGATTGGTCATATGCTACCTCAAATTTGATGATACCATGGTAGTTAGTAATGGCTTTCCGTGTACGTTTACCTTCGTCGTCATCAAGAGTGTCGGCAACAAACCTGAACATTAAACTCATGGATTTACCTCATTCATGTTTGCCTCTTAAATTCAGTGGACTGATTTGTTTTCAATGTGGTAGCCTTTATTTATAAATGTGCTAGTTGTTTTGTGTGCTTTTGTTTAATAATCCGTTTGTTCCTATAGTTTCTTTTATTAATGTCAATAACAAATAGCTCAATATCTTATTCAGGTTAAATGAACTTTATATCGACGCTTAATTAGATACCAATATCTCGCTACAAATCGCCATCATTTAATTGCCAACCTCTCGTGCGAAAACGGGGTGGTCATAAACAAAGCATAGACCAATCAATACTTACTTTAAACTCATCAATATTCCATCATCTTCTATGTCCTTGAACTGAATTGGATACTTTTCGATTTCAGCCAGAAATTTCCCGTCTTCATGCAGTTTGTTTGCAAAGTGTCCATCCCATCTCACGTTCACCGTTACACTGTTATCTGTTTCAATATAACTTCAAATCGTTGATACAAGCGCAAATTACGTAAACAATCAATCACCTTACAAGAGAAGAAATGTGAAATATAAATCCGAAAAATGAATTTCTAGTACGAAAACCGCGGTCTCGGGTCGTTTTAAACTGTTCAGTGACG
The DNA here is from genome assembly GCF_026914265.1 of Mya arenaria. Taxonomy (NCBI): domain Eukaryota; kingdom Metazoa; phylum Mollusca; class Bivalvia; order Myida; family Myidae; genus Mya; species Mya arenaria. The sequence goes on from NC_069122.1 coordinate 7,955,577, forward strand.
GTTATGATTAGTGAAAAATGTGATCTTTAACAGTATTAATCTCCGTAGGACAATTAAGATACATTCAATGATCTCGGAAGATCAGAACATCACTTCACTTCATAACGCCACTGACCGCGTACGTATGATGAACATCATTTTAAATAGTATCCAATAAAGTTTTCATCAGACTTACTATTTCATGTGACCACGTTTATGCCTTTATTGCAACAATACCGGTGCTTATAAAGATATAGATGTTCACTGACTATGAATGAATCAATGAACCCGCACAAATGGTTAAGCATGTGCGTTCGCGGTCTGGTACTGGTATGTCCACTCGGTTAACCACGTACCATACAAGCAAATTATATATTGGTCAATCCCGGACAGACGACATTATCATAGTAGCCTTTACATTGGGCATCTTACCGTCACTGTTCGAAGGCGTTTGCCAAGCGTATCCAGTTTCCTCGACAGCACTCGAGATGTACAGCTTCTTGTCCGTTTCGTTACTCACAGATATCACGGATGTATCATCGTAAAGAACAAAGCGCCGAGCGATTCGAGAATTGTTGGCCATATCGGACACTTTCAAGAGCACACTGAAACAGATGTTTCCGTCTATGGGTTTCGAAAATCTTAGACATAAAATAAGTTATTGTATTTCGATTTGATTTGGGCGTACAACAGAAACGTAAGGAAATTGAAATTATGTGTAGTGCCTTTATATCTCTTTTGCACATATAAGATCGCTTTGTGTTATTAAAAACGTGTATGTTAATAACTTTGAAAACTCATTTGTATTTTTTCAATTAAATAATAAATTGTAAAGCTCCAGTAGATGAATTTTAAAACCAGTTAATTAATGTGTCGCATTTCGGTCTCATTTACAAAAACGTTATGAATGAATCGAAAATACCTGTACATTCCAGGTTCGTCGGGCGTGTATGAACTAGACATTTCCCCGTCGGTGTGATTCAGTGTTATATTGTAAACTGGATCAATGGGCGTGGCCTCTACTAGTCTTTCGTCTCTGTTGGGTGCGAGTTTAAACACCTCCATATAATACTGCCACATGCCAGCCATCGCATCTGTCCAATTCGACCAGCTGGCTCGGATGTTAGTCTAAAATAAGGATCCAATATATAGGATTATAACGTGCTGGGTAATACTTACTTATTAATAAAGTTGCATTATTTAACCAGCAGTTAATCCAGAACTTTGAACACCATATTCCCTGCCTTGGACGTTTTCAGAACTTTATTTGATAAACATTCAACGTTAGGCAAATGTCTTATTGTCTAGTCTTTTTATTTCATTATAACACAGTTTTGAAATACTTACTCTGGTAAATTCATTGTCTATGTGAAGTGGTTTTGGAAGGCACGACCCGGAATTTAAAGAACAGTGCTCGGGTACAACAAAGTCGAATCGGAACTTCAGCTGTAAAAGACATATACCCATTGCATAATATTTAAAAGTATATACATCTGATTTACATAAACCATTGTGTAAAGACACAATATGCACAATTTATGTTAAAGAACATAGAAACTTACATTCTCCTCGCCTTGTAGGTCATTGTAATGCTTGGTCGCATACGGTTTGCCTCGGTCATCGATGTTGATTAGCCTTTGAAAGCCACCGCTACGCGATCGGAATTTAAGAAGAAGGCTGCAAACAAAACAGTTTATGCTAAAATTCTAAGGGCATTTTCTATCTGATACTGAAAGTTTTGTTGGTTTGTTGTGTGTTTTGTTTAATTTATTTTGATTTATTTGGGAAATGATATAGCTGCAACGAAATAACGTATCAATTACACGCTGTGCAACTGTGACACAAGTTATTTATCGCAACAATCGATCATTTCCATAATTGGTAACGACGTACATATCGCCATGTTCAATCAGGGTCGCAAAGTTTTCATCGTTGATTTCACAAGTGTCTTTCTCTACTGCAGGATTATCATTGCTTATACCAGTCTCACAGTTGTAGGTTTTGTTGAAAGCTATGTATCGATTGCTGCCTCCTAGCAAAATAGAAACGCATCATAAATTACTGTTATGATAGCAATAAACTAAAACAAATGATTAACAATGTTCCACTTGTAATTGCCGTAAAGGAATAAAATCGGGCGAAATCTACTGTTTTCACTTTTTCGTGTGTTTATGCTTTCGAAGGATATTTTTTTCAGACTATAGTATTTATTTTGTGTTCAAGCTATTGCTAATTGTCCATTTCCATTTCCACATTTTTTCATGATACAGCTGCATTTATAGAATATGCTAAAATAAGATATTCAGTTTTAAGTACACTTACAAGAGTGATGTTTGGTCTATGACATTTATACCGTTACTGGAAGTGTTGACAACATGATTTACATACACTGGCAAGCATATATATATATCTTAACAGATGCACTTACCATAACGTGGTATTTTGCTTACAGATGCCTCTATACTGCTTGCGACTATTCCAATTTTAGCGTCATGGACATAATTAGGCCTTTCTGGGATTTCAGGGGTGTCAATCAGCGTATCAAACTCGAACCTCAGATTGTTGAAACGCTTTTGATTGCTGTCAATATAATTACACTTCTAATTCTATAAACATAAAATATGGATAACCTGATTCAATTTTCAAACAATTTCCAACACAATATACATTTATTTCACTTTTATTCCGGGAAAAAAACAGAAGCCAACACCCGCCAACATTAACCTGTGATATTTTCTAAATTATTATACCTTACACAAATGTGTTCCTTCTTTGTGTATTTAAAGTTGATCGGTCCGTATATCAATGTATATTAATGCATTATTATATTTGTTCAGTCAAACACATCAAAGCGCTTTACGATTATTTTATGGTAAAAAGTGTTCGGTAATATATAAGCAATAAAACACACCACTTCGGGCCATATGGCATTGTAAGGACCGGCCAGTCACTCCCCGAAGGTAAAACACTTTCGGGGGCGGACTGGCCGGTCCTTATAATAATATAACTGGGCCTTCCCTGTACTCGTTACTTTATTTATGGATTCCATCCCGTAACGCAATAAACATATGCATGTAATATTTTACCGTCATTGAAACTTTCAACATTGTTCATCAGTAAAACAGTTCCACCAAGCCGTATGTTAAAAACACGTGTTTGCTTTATATATTTAATCATAATTGATTGTTAATATCATATCATCTTTAATACCAGTATTTTCGAAACTATGAAACGTACCTCCACACAAGCGTGAAGTTATTTTCATCTTTCCCTACCACAGTGAACTTAAATTGCGTCTCATTATCAGAGCGCCGAATGTGTGCCAGTGTAACGTTGCTTTGGACGATTTCTGGACGAAACTCCTCCGCAGTGCATCTAACTTGAAATAAAAAGAAGTTTAAACACTATTTAACCCGTTTTCCCTACTGCTTTTTTCAGTAAAAACAATTGTATTCCATTCATTTTTTTTCATCATTTGATTTTTTTTTTCATCTTTTGTTTGTCCGTTTTTTCGTTTGTTTGTTTGTTTAGTGCGATGTTGTTCGTTCCTTCGTCCGATTGTATGTTTGTTTGACCATTCGCAAGTTTGTCTTTACCGTTCAGGCATTCATGCATTAATTGGTTTTAGACAACATTTAAATGAAATGTCATTTTTTTTGTATTTATCATTGAAATATTCACAGATTTTCATGAATCAATTTGCTGATTTCATTAATCAGTTATTCTTACTGTTAATGCATCCATCTGATGTGCTCGTGGAATAAAACGATGGCTCACACGTGCATGAATTCGCTTCACAGTCCCCAGGATAGCAGGGGCGTTTATAGGAACATGTGACTGCAATAACAATCCAAGGTAATTATAGATGTTTAAGACGTTTCTAAAACAATGGTGTCCATGGTTGTATTTAGATAGATGTTAATTACAATCAGTCAGCTGTAAATATATGAGTATATATAGTTGTACTTTTTGCATTAAAAAACCTTAGTTAATTATCAAAAAAATTTAAATAATTATCATAGTCATAACATTGCGAATACCTGTGCTTCATTTGGAATTTTATTTAAGCTATACTGCATCAATGTTTTTGAATTTTGAATGTTGCTGAAGTCGATGTATGAAATAGTTTATATCAATTATATACATGAACTTTATTTAAAAGACAAATATACTCCCCTATCGTGTATCAAATAAGCTATATGCTTTTATCTAATTATCAATTACTAGTTAATACCCTTTAAGAATCTGAAAACAAAGAAAATTCTATACACACGTATCAGGCATATCGGATATCAAAACCATTATATACCAACGTGTCTAAATATCTGATATCAAACCAATTCTATACTCACGTGTCTGACATGATCCACCAGTTGACGTACTAGGGCAAACACACTGATTTGGAAGTGTACAATTCCCACCATTCTGACATGATGGCCGACAAATAGCTGAAATTTGAAACAAATGTTCGTTATAATCGAGATATGATGCGACATGAAAGAGAAACGATACCCATCGATATGCATGGGTACCCATCTAGTATTTTACGTCGTGTTATATTTCGTACTAATCGTGCGTTGAAATCACTCCTAAAAGATACACATGGACTTGTTATAAATATAAAACAAGGGATATCTGTAACTGGCTATGACACGTGCCCGCGGGTCAGACATTTCTGCACGGGGAAATGATTACATTTTATTAAGCTAAGCTGCTCCTAAACTTTAAACAAAGATAACTTTCTAATTTCTTCACCATTTTAAATTAAACAAAGCGCAACATACGCCTCTTACGGAGCCACGCCTTCGGTCTTTACCAGAGTTTAATTGAGAGTTGAGTTTCTTAAAATACTTCGACAAACCTTTTCACAATACAGCCAACTGACGGAGCACTGTCAAAACTTTAGTATGGAAATAGGTTTGTCGAAGTGTTTGATGAAACTAATCACCTGATCATAGTCCAGTAATAAAACGAAGGCGGGGCACTTTAAACGGCATATCTAATGATACAAATTATTTAACTGCTATGTAGGTTTGTTCTTGTTTAGGCAATGCTTCATTGCTGTAGGAAATAGTTATTGCTATGTTCATAAACAGAGGATTTCTTAAATAATACACCTCCGACAAGTGTAGCATATGTATATCCCTCACCTCTATTGCAGTTCTGATAGGTACTCGTTGTCCATCCAGGTTTACAAGAGTAAATATAACCATACACAGGACGGCGGTAATAGCTGGAAGCGGGACACCTGGCAAAATATATAATCAAAATGTAGAAATATAATATGCAAAAGGGCCTTCGACAGCGCAAAAGTCATAAGAAGGACGAAAACTTAAAATGTTTTCAAAACTAAATGTTTATTAGTTTTGAGGTTTAATGTTTAGCGAGCAATATTCACATATACGTTGCAACATGTAAAAATGTAATTAGGAGTTGAGCAAATTTTACGAAAGAAGATTTGATCAGATTTCCAATCAGAAAGCATTTACATTTTACAGGAAATAACTATATACAAAATAAGTACAATGTTTTTGTGTCAAAATTGTCAGTACTATCTTATCAACAATGTGTTGATGCTTTGCGGTGATTGCAGCTACATTAAGAAAGATATTTGCATTTTTGTAACCAGGAAATGAATTTAATCCACTTTTTCATTATTTTATTGAATATATATCTTATCTGAAAAGATATCACCATAACACACAATACATTGCTGGGGGAGTCTTGGGCATTTGGACACAAAAACAAAGTTATAATATCGACAGACTTTTCGAAATCATGCGAATGCTTTTTGATCCAACATCTGATGAAATCTTCTTTCTTAAAATTGTGTCAACTCCTTACTACCCCATAACATGTCACAAAGAATGTATGATTTACTCCCGAAAAAGATCGTTCCTCAAAGCTAAACAGAAAACGTTTTAGATTTTGGCCTTCCCTATCCACGTTTGCACTGTGGAATGCCATTAAAGATTACACATGAACAATAATAACAACAACAACAACAACACAACAGACTATTCTCACTAATACTAATCTGATCGCAAATTCTTACACTTAGCTTGGGACTGTAAATAGATCATCTTTGTCGCATCCTTTTCGTGATGATTTATGACAACTTCTTAACCCATGTTTCCATACCGACATTTTCGATGGCTTTATAGTACATGTATCTCTTTATATAAAAAATACTTTCTCCTTTTTTTGTTCCATAAAGATTCCATATTAGGATTAAAACTTTCATTAAAAGCTAGTAAGATAATTTATACGTTAATAATGCATGTCATTTCCATAATGTGTGACGTCAAATTAAGTGTTCAAAATGAGCATTGCTTAGTCATGTCTATAAACATATATCTTGCGCAAGGTTAGAAAATTACAGTATTGCTTTCTTCAATGTCATTTTATTGAAATACCCAATACAACCATACAATGCAATTGTACGTCAAAAAACCAGAAACTCCTATCTATCGGTAATGTTTGAAGATTTCTAGGTTTTTTGCCGTTTATCGCCGAAAAAAACAACAACAAAAAAACACACATTCAACCTTTAATAACTTTCTTAATTTTAATTCCAAAACCATTTCATGAAAACTGCCTTTTGAAAAATTACATAGCGAAATACGCATTAAAACAATTAAAGCAACTGTACGGCAAAATGGCTCTATCATTATCGGAAAGTTATTGCGCTTTGCTTCCTGTTTATGACACCATGAGTTATTCAATTCCTCACATGATTGGAAAGATACTCACAAACGCTTGACAAAAGCAGGAAAATATATTGTATCTGACTGACAATAAAATTTTGGCGCCTATGTAGTGATATGTTTTACAGTTATGGGTTTTGCAACACTTACTTGTTTCCTTTTAAGAAAAAGTCATCTGACACGATGCCGACAACTGTTAATGTACAAGAAACATATATTAAGACATTTCTGCGTCTCTCAGGTCATTGGTTCAATAACATACTTACCACCATCGCCTATACCATCCGAATCCCCACCACCACCTGTACCAGTAACGGCATCGACAATACCAGACCGATTGCGTAGCGTATCACCCCATAACGTCTCTGGTAGTTTCTGAAAAAATGACTTCGATAAACATTCTTCAACTTCTTTAATTAAACATTGGACATAATTATGTGATTAATTTAAAGGTACTGTTATCACTTTTGTATGAAAGTGTGCTATAGATTTGTCTAACAACGCCATATTGAAAGTATCAGCTATAGCTCATAAAAATGCTTAGATCAATAGATGTACTTACATTATAATATTTTTTGTCCTTTATATTTGTCTGTGTTATTTACTAACTTTTTACGTCCACATTACATTCAAAGTTTATTGCCAACAACGTTTTGATTTATTGTGTCAATATAGCTTCTTAACGTTACATTTTACGGTTTTGTTCGAAGCGGATTGTACACCATTTGGCATCCGTCTTCGTGGCCTAGTGGTTAAGCGTCCGCCTACGGAGCGGGAGGTCGTGGGTTCGATCCCTGGCCGCGTCATACCAAAAGACGTTAAAAGTTGGTACAAGTAGCTCCCTTGCCTGGCGCTCGGCATTTAAAGGGTAGTGCTTGGAAAAGTGGTGTGCTGAGTACTGGTTTAACCCAGAAAAGTTGTACCCCGTGTTTCGGTCCTTTACACCGAGCGCGTAAAAGAACCAAGGGGTCTCTTCGAAAAAGAGCTAGGGTATCGCAACCGGACTTCCTTGTATCCCACCACCGCGTGCTGTCCCTTCAAAAAAAATAAAGGACCCCGTTGGAAATAAGTGCTTGCACTTTCACGGGTAATCCTTGACCGCAAGGTCTAAAGAAATACATACATCCCACCTACTTGCGTTCAGGACCAAGAATTACTAACAATTGATTTTGAATATATTGGACTCTTTAGCTCTAGCCGTATCCATTTCAAATAACACAATATTTGATACCTAAATTATTATATATACCTTATTATTTCTTATCAAATTGTTTGTGTTTAAAAGGGCCAAAATACATATGTCATGTGTAACTTAGCGAGAAAATGTTTTCGAGCCCCAAGGCGATCCATTAGAACGAAATTAGTAGTTTTAAAGAAAAAGTAATTTTACAAGATCACGCTTTTTAAAGTGTATACGTTTGTATAAAGGTTCAGTCCTATTATCATATTAAAGATCCTTCTCAAGGCTGAACACTGATGGTTTGAAACCAATGACTTAAATCATTGTATACAATTCCAAAAAACACCTGCCGTCTCCTTGCAAAGCTGTCGCCAATTGATGTATTCACACATTACAATGAATTGCACCAGCAATGCCGTCTCTGATATTTTGAAACTCAGATTTGCGCCTTCTTTCATAATTTGTGCCAACTATGAACATTCATGTAATATTCTAAAATAAACAACTTTTAAGCTACAGTGTGCCGCATTCATAATTAACATTTATTCTTACTCACTTGTTATTAAATATGCAGAATACATTTAAAAGCGCGCAAGTGTGACAGCATCATAGTGTATGATATTTTGTTAATGTTATTATAAATACATGCTCCCATAGAATAGCCGAAAGTTTGAACAAGAACCCCGATTAATGGCACAGGATAGACGCCAAAGACATAGAACACAAAAACAAACAATCACAAACTTAAAACATTGATTAACAGCACAATATATCATCAAACAACACAGTACTTATATACTTTATAAAAAATAGGTGTTTATCTAGGAGTGTTAGGCACCGCCTTGTGACGGTCAGTTAAACGTAAATTTACTGGGGTTTGTGTGCACTTCCTCATCTTTATCCCAACAATCCCGAATAAAGTAAACACGTAAATGGTAAATCTTATCAAGGTATACATAAAGTTGAGGAAACTTAATAATAAAACAAATAATAATAATCTAATAGGTAAACACAAAGTACTTTTATGATTAGGGATCCCGACTCTACCTGCAGACGAAGGAAAACAATTCAGTTATCTTCCCTAACTTCGAGTTGCAGAGCTAAATAAACTTGATTACATGAAATACCCATATGATTTTAATTTGACTTTTAGCAGTTTTGGTAATCAGCTATACAAATCACATCTTAACCCTAACTTTGTGATAAGGCATTTTATACCGAGCAAGTTTCATCGGATTTGAAATGCATGGATGTTCAAACAAGCCCCCGTTTGCTTGCAATCTATGCATTTCGCAAAATACTGCAAAGAGATGGTGAAAATTGTCTTAAAATAATTCTACTACAACTATTTCGAGTAACGATCGTTCTAATTCCTACTTTTGGTGATTATGAACTTTTTAAAGTGTTTATGCATTGGACATTGCGTATTTAAGATATCATGATTATTGCAATGTATTATCGTCAGTAGGTTCGCGTGACGGAAAACTGCATGCTGCAATAGATTAAATTATGCGGCGTATTGCACCATGTTGTTTCTGTTGCCTTCTGATATATGTTATAATCGATTAGATTTAAGGCTAATTGCATATGAACTATTCAAACACCCAGTCCTGTCAACTACATTTTCGCTGACCGTTCCAATGCGATGTCCCACACACTTATAAAAACAAGATACGTTAATGCGAGTGTTGTTTCGGTAAGTTGTTAACAAGGTTTTTTCCTCTCGATCAGTGAATTCCAGGCCTTAGCAAAAAGCCTTAAATTCTTGGTTTCTGACTTTGTATCATTAAATATAATCGCATATACTACTTTTAAGAAGCCATATTGAATGAACCCGAAGAGACAAACAATAAATAGTTGTTTCGGTGACATTTTTTGTTTTTAAACATGACACGAAAAACTGAATCCAGGCAATGTACAAGTACAGTGTATGACTATTAATTAACCTAAGAAAGAAGTTTGGAGGCAACCAACTATTAACATATTTGAATGATTTTTTTTAGAAAACAATTTTAATTCATTTTCTTATTAAGGAACGGAAATTGATTTAGTGATCTTCCTCTCCTGAATCATACGCTATTCCAATAGACAATTTAGACCATGGTTTATGTTAAAACAGAATATTTTAGTCGAAATATAACCGACATGTTATACAGTTTTGAAAAATACGAACGTGTAAGTTGCATAATGGGAGGCTGTGGTGATTGATTTTAACAATACCGATTCTTATAATGCTGTCGGTGAACGGTCAGATGATAGAAGTATATGCAAAAGGCTATTAACTGAGCAGTTGTTAAAAAACAGGCTTGTAGATCGACAACAGGGTCCAAGAAAAGACAAGTGTCCATTTACCTACACTTGAATGCAGTATAAGCATGCTCTAGAAATGAAAATTGATGGATGTGAATAAAAATCAGCCGAATATTTAGCAGATCGCCATACTTTATTTCGAAAAGGTAGAAACTACGAAAAACAAACGGTCTCACGTTTATACCTGTGGCCAAACTGAAAGTAAAAGAAAGTTGATACAGTTCAGCTGCATAGACGTTTTTTGTTTAGTTATACGCAAACTACAGAGGTAAAACCAAAGGATAAGGTTTGTCGATAAGCTAAACATGAGAGGGAAGTGTTCAAGAAACGTGAGTGTTAATGAAACTTAAGCTATGGTTTTGTGCAAAATGACACATTAATCATTAATGAAGAAATTGATCTAACGATCATGTTTTTTTTTATAAGAAATAACAGCAAACATATCAGGTTATAAAAGTTATTTCAAGTATCTCAGAAGGTCTGTTAAAAGAGTAATTCTCTTCTCTCTCGTTTGTTCGGGAACTTATGCAAGGTGCTGCATTCGGATATATATTCTTAATACGTATTTTAAAAAAGCAATCCCCAACCGTTTCGGTCGGGGACGTAAGAGAAGCACAATTCTGAGATCACATTCTGAATAGGACCCTGGGAAAAGCATTTCCCTTCCCCCTTGGTCCGGAAGGTATGAAAAGTGCAACATCCGGAGATGACATTCTGAAAATGTCTCTTGGAAAAGCAACTCCAACCCCTCTCGGTCGGAAACGTTTGAAAATTGCAACTATCGTAAATAAAATTCTCAATAAGTCACCTTGACAATAAAGGCTCATCCCACTCGGTCGGGAGCGTATGAAAAGTGCAACAGTCAGAAATAACATTCTCAATAAGTCACCTGGAAAAGCCAACCCCAAACCGCTCGGTCAGGAACGTGTCACATTCGGATAAACATTCTAAATAGGTCTTTTGGAAAAGAAATTCCCACTCTTTCGGTCGGGAACGTATGAAAAATGCGATTATCAGAAATTGCATTCTCAATAAGTGACTTGGAAAAGTAACTCCCACCCCACTCGGACGGAAACGTATGAAAAGAGCAACATCTGGAGTAAACAAAAGGCTGCAAAATTACGCTACTCCGACACACCTACAACTATTTGCTAGTGATAAAGAATATTTAGTAATCACTCAAATCAATGTGAAAACGTTTCGGTTTAAACGATTGAATATTGGCCGCACTGGTAGGTTCAACACTGTTAACAATCAGTTGCATCACCTTAAAATGTGTTTTACCATATAGTCTCGAGGAAACAGGCAACATATATTTGCCTAGGTGGCAATCTTAATGCTCAAACCTGGCACGCAAAGTCATGGTAATATACAAGTACTGTGTATTAAAATTAGGTTTCTTATCAAATACGCCGTTTATGTCGCGGGATTAATCCTCGAGGCAAACTATTTATGTCGCGGGATTAATCCTCGAGGCAAACTATTTATGTCGCGGGATTAATCCTCGAGGCAAACTATTTATGTCGCGGGATTAATCCTCGAGGCAAACTATTTATGTCGCGGGATTAATCCTCGAGGCAAACTATTTATGTCGCGGGATTAATCCTCGAGGCAAACTATTTATGTCGCGGGATTAATCCTCGAGGCAAACTATTTATGTCGCGGGATTAATCCTCGAGGCAAACTATTTATGTCGCGGCATTAATCATCGGGGCAAATTATTTATTTCGGGGGAGATTTCCCACTAGTCTGGAGATGAAGTAAAGTTGTCTGACATGGGTATTTTATGTCATGTAAACGCAGTTATTAATTTGCCCCCTAAGTGTATTTTGATTATGGTAGTATGTTTAGTAAATATTTGACAAATTTATCTAAATAACGTATGATTCATTCTTTCAAACTTGTTTTTGAAATTCCGCGTCAGACGGTTTCTACAAAGGACTGACATTCTTTAGCTACTATGTTTTTTTATGATTTAACTGTTTGTTTTCAAGTTATTGGCTAATTTCTTTATGACTCATTTTCTATCAAACTCTAGTGCTTAACCTTTAAACCTTGAGTTGTTTTTGAGATAAACATCAACACGTCTAGTTTGAATGCTCTGTGACAGTTTGAAAACATTTCTGTGAAAGACACAAATATATTATTATTACTTTCCCGAAATTACTGCAACATAATACCGCTAAGTGAATAAGAGAAGTATCAAATGCAGCTATGACTATCATTCTTCAGTAATATTAGCTTCATCGTTATTTCTAATGTACATTTTAACGCAAAGTTTTTTTTTCATTTTATCAAAACTACTCATTCTCCTTAAAAGCCATATAAACGCGACCAAAAATACCCCAGGGGCGAATTTCCCCGAGTGGGCAAATACAACAACTAAACGCAAGAATGGACGTTTAACTTTTTTTTTTCAAAATATATATTAAGCATAAAGGCGTCTTTACAAGAGAGCCATTTGTAGTGTGTGCTTCCTAATTAAATTTTAATTCGATGTGCTTTTACGAATCGCTTAAACTTCTTCAAATCCATTGAACAGTTTTGGTCGGCATTCATTGATATATAATATTCTTAAAATGTAAGGCAGATATGCATTGCATTGTCTGTGAACCAGAACTTGACCTCTAATAGATCGTTTATAATAACAATACTTTAAAAAATAGTATCAGCTGAAATTAAAGATCCGATAAGTATATTTGATCTTGTTCATGAAATGGATACGGTTTATCCAATAAAAACTTGTTTGTTCTAAAGTTAATGGTTAGGGTTAGGGTTTTGGTAATTTAAGCACCAAAATCATTTTTATGTTATTAAATTTATTAAGCAATCGTATGTGTCACACTGTCAACGCTAACTAACAACGGATAAAACGGATCATGTTTTCAAAAAACACCTGAAAAATATCCAAAATTTTAAAAGAACGGGAGACGATAACAGTAACAGACAAGGCGGCAAGCAAAACAAATTAAACTATAAAACATACAACATCAACTTAACTTGCTACAGTAATTTAACGATAATTAATAACACCTTTAAATAAGTGTTTTTTTATATGTTTATCATTGTTTTCATGAAAAACAAAACCAACGTATAGCGACGCCTCTTGTGCACCAGATTCTGATCTCTAGGAAGCATAGCCCTATGATTTGTATGAGGCTGGGTTTTGAGGAAAACCGTCAACGGGTCCCTTTTTGTTTTTGGCCTGCCGTAATACTTGCAGTTGCAGTGCCTACGAAGCATATAATGTTACAAACTTTGCAACCGGATCCTTCAGGCGCGTTCAAACCATTGTTTTATTGTTATTCGAATCATTGCTAATGTCACTGTAGTAATGTGAAAGAGTTTGCGAAAATGTATTTTCCTTAAAGTTAGATTACGCTTATATGTTTAATGTTAATTTAATACAAAATGCAATTTTTCGATTTTTTCTGAGAGTTCCTTCAAAGCTGCTTTATAATATGATTTTGTTTATGGTAGAATATGACAGCGGAACAATCCGACCTTTTGCCCTATATGTTCCATAGGTTTTTGATGTCATTTATTTTGGGCGGTAAAATTATCATCGTCATATATCAATTGTATAACATTTGCAGTTCAATGCGTTCATAGTTATATCTTTAACACATGTGCGCGGAAAACATGAAACAAAATGAAAACAAGTTAGCATTAGCTATTAATTCAAAAAGATATATGAATATACATTTTTTCTGATTTTGTAAAAAAAGACCTACCCAGACCAGCCCTGTGACGTTACCACCGTTACAGCAAAAGCAGCAAACATAATAAGTCCAAAAGACATCCCCCGCAACATGACTTTATTTTAAATGTATCGACACCTTCAATTACAACTTGCAGTTAATTGAAACGGTATTTAATATTCTATCCTCGACCCAGAACAAAGCATTTGTACACCAGACAGACTATTTGTGCCGAAGATTGAGCTAGCTTTTATACATCTGTTTGAGGAAGACTTTGTAAGTAGATAACCCATTCGGGGAGTGTGTGTTTTGCAACGGGTTAGGTTTCTCTCGCGACAATTGTATCTGTTAAGAGTTTAGCGCACATATTGAACTTGGTTAGCTTATCTGTATTTTGTAGTATGATGATTCCATGCATGCGTAAATAGGTGTTTTTCGTCCTCAAATGAACAAACTTATTTATGGAATGCATCTTTTAGTAATCCACAATGGTTTTCACCTTGTGTCGCGCGTATTAGGGGCGTATTCATAATATTATAATAAGATTATAATGACTTATATGCGTTTTGCATAACTTAATTGGCATATACATATATATATATATATATATTTCAATGTTAAAATTGGTGTAACTCAAGTGCTGTCATCATCATCGTCCTCATCGTCATTCTCATCATTGTCGTCATCAGTAGCATCAGCAGCATAGTCATCGTCACTATCATTATCGTCAGCAGCATCATCGTCAACATCATCATCAATCGCTCGAAGCATTGTTTATCAACATTATTTTACGCAATTTGTAACATGTTTGAATGGAATTAATGATTATCAATTATACGTTGTAATAATATGGTTCATAAAAATGCCACTGTAGTATAAATGAATGTATATTTGTACAATAATTTGGCTTCTATTTTGGGAAAACAAAAAATAACACCTATCCAGACCAGTTCTGTGATGTTATCAACGTTATAGCCAAAGCAGCAAACACAGCAAGTCCAACAAATATTCCTCGCATCATCACACTAAGTTGGTTTTAAAAATTGACATTTAAAATTAATAATTATTTGCAACTGTTTTTAATAGTCTGCTCTAACAACAGTTGTCCTTCATTTGCTATAAAGACTGAAGGTGTTACATCATTAAGGTTTTTTTCTAACAAACGAACCGCTCTTTTAGACAAAGGCCACTGGTGTTATTAATTTGTTTGTTTTTGCTATTTATGTGCTTGCTTTTGTAAAAAAACGTATATCTAAAAACCACTTATTCACGATAGCATTAAATATGAGGAGTATAAATAATGTTTGGTTGTTTTTCCTTATATGACATTATGTACGTACACTGATAGGTAATCTCGTTTTAGAGCAGTTATTCTCTTTGTTCTGTCTTTGCTTTTCTAGGTAGAAAAAGCATATCATTTCAAAATAGTGTGTAATAACAAGTCCATGTTTTGTTTGTTCAAATCCTAATTTTGGTTTTAAAACAGGAAAACCTTTTGAGATGCAATGAAAGATCAACTTAACGTATATAACCTGGACTGAATTAGTTGAAAGTAGATGAGGAAAATATCCCTTAAGCTTCGATAACACAGATTACATCCAGCTTGAGTGGCGATACTTTTTTATAGATATTTTACCTTGAAATATATACAGATATTGCCTTTAATAATTAATGAAAACAGATGAATTGGTTTTATCGTAATGTTGTATTGCCAACAGTTAACAGCTGCCAAAGTTGGGAGTTTTACCAAAATCTTTCATAATTCTATAAAAACTACGGGGACAAGTCCTGTAACCAAACAAAGACGAAACCCTTGTTAAGGCCCAACGGACATAGAACGATAGACACACAACGTACAAAGACACAGGCAGACCACACATACATAAGCATATTATTTTATCAACAACATTTGGAATTACTGCTTTGGAACGGTCAGCGAAATAATAGCTGTCATTGGGGTTTGAACTTGGGAAGGACCTATGCAAATTGAAAAGTGCCAGCCAAAGAATTCACCATATATACCTTACCCAACGTTTACAGTGCTGTTTAGCTGCCGTATACTACTGCATATTGTTGTCACGGTGACTTTACGATAATACGCGATTTTTACGAGCAACATTCTAGTTCGACGTTTTCACGTGGCATCAACCGTATGTACGTAAAGCCTGATCTTTTCCAAGCATTCACTTATGCAGAGAGTGTACCGATGATATTTACCAAGGTTGTCATGTCCACCATTGTTTGTGCAGATGCAAAAGACTGGCATAATAACGATTTAAGTCGCACTTATATTGTTTGCCATAGTAAATATAGTACAATAGTACCAACACATGCTTTGTTTGTATGACTGTACTCTACCTTTGAAAAGTTGGCACTGATGCTCCGACTGAATTCATACTATTGCTGATGATGTCTATATATAATCGTTCAGTACTTAAAGTCAGTTAAATATTTTTGAAATTTGAGTTAATATACTCTTCATTGTATTCACGTTGAGGTAAGCTCCGATAAGGCTATTATATAGATCCCTGGCGTTTATTTGAAATCATGCAATATTTGTTTTGATAAATGTCTGGATAAGCTTAAATGAACTCCCATATCGATGCATTTTTGACATGTACTTGTTTTTTTCATACGTAGTTTTACTATTATGTGTTTTTTTTCTCTTTCAAATCGTCTACAACTAGGAAACACATGACTTACTGCATATATACGGAAGACATTCTGACCTATTGTCATAACGTTCAAACCTGTCAAAATTTCGAACGGTTAGTTTAAACTAATTTTTGTCTTGTGATGCAATATCTCAAACTATTGTTAATCACTCCCGTTAACGCGATGTTGCGCGATATTATTGTCTTACGTTGTGATGGAAAGCGCAAAACACGGAGAAAAAAACCCTTGTGCGGCTGATCTCAATCCAAACTCACATACGTCCAGACAAAGAACGGCTAGGTGTGTAGCTAGTGCGCTTACCACTGCGCTTGTCTCGCGTCATTGGTCCCTAAATTATCAAACAAATGTTACCCTAAGAACCATCTTGACCCTTATTTTATAAAAAAACTCGTTACTCTTCCCCTTGTTATGTGATGTATTTTAAAATATATTATTTATTTCATAGGCATTAAATATTTCAATTTCGTTGTATTTAGATATGAATGCCCTGATTGTTTCTATGTATCCTCCGATCTGATATTAAACATAGAATAAAGTTTTTTTCGTATGCCAAAGGCATCTCAAATAAGTTATACAAATTCAAATCCTCATTTTGAATACCTTTTGTATTTACCTGACCGAGTTTTATACCGCATTATATTTGTATCGCATTTTGCAGTCTTTTGTTCGATAAGCGACTCATAATAAATAAACTAAAATCATGTTAGGCCGCGGTAAAACCACTGAACTGTTGACACCGTGTCTTACTTTGTATGTAGATCGAATGATAATGTATCCAATAGAAAGATAGCATTTTAACTACCTTCTGCTACTATTTGTTTAACAACAATACTCATCAACTATGGCAAGATAACATCTGATTTCTAGTTTGATGAATTCGAACATGAAAACTCCTTACTTACTCATTTTGCAATTTGCTTAATCTGACAATCATCCACCAGCTTCACATATTATATTATAAATTGAAACTTTTCAGATAATATTGAAATGTATACTCTAGCATTTTGAGGTACCTTTGTTTGTACATAAGAGGTTTATTATATTTTGATTTCTAATTACATACTACTGGCTAGTGTTAAGATCATAATAAAATTATTAATTTGATATTGAACAAGTTCATGTTATTAAAGGTAAACGTATTCTGTTTACAAACTGTGGTTTAGTTTAAGTGTGTTAATGAGCGAAATGTTGACTGACGATGAAGAGCGACAAAGTGCCCTCATGCAAAGTCGAGCTTAAAATTAGGCATTGTCGTCTATTCAGGCTCTATTGCATACACTTCAATAGTTTTGCTACTCTCGATGCACTCTAAAACAAGAATGGTTTAGCTTCGGCATCAAATATAGGGATGACGCTGATTGGATAAAATCTAGTTACAGCACCCACTAACCGAGTAATTAAGATTTTACACATGAGCGTTTTAGTGAGACTGATTTTTTCATTCACGGGTCTTTTCGAATGCAACAGGTCTGCAGCTAAATGCAAACTTTTGCTCTTAATCGAGATTATTTCCAGATATGCAAATTTCCACAGGTAACCGGTGAGATTTATTCACATCAGCATTAAGTTTCAATATTCCAGATTTGATTGTAGCGGTGCTTAAATTATGTTACAAATATCACAATAATAGTAAAGGTGTTGACATATAACACAGGAAATATGATACAAGTGACAATTATACCTACATATCCATAAAGTTCATAGCCTATTGATTATTACGTTTGAGATCCTTGATAGACCGATACAAGAACAAAGGACCTTTTTCAGCCGTAAAAACATTAACCCGAAAACTTAAAAGATGTTGCATTATTAGGGGTAAAAGTAGCGATGTATGTGGCGGATCAATTGTAAACTAAAGCAAAAGATTTCGTATTTATAAATTAATGCAAACCATTTGATTTTAACAAGATAAAATTACTTCATTGATGAATTTGAGGTCAAATTTGAGTAGTAGTAGTAGTAGTAGTAGTAGTAGTAGTAGTAGTAGTAGTAGTAGTAGTAGTAGTAGTAGTAGTAGTAGTAATAGTAGTAGTAGTAGTAGTAGTAGTAGTAGTAGTAGTAGTAGTAGTAGTAGTAGTAGTAGTAGTAGTAGTAGTAGTAGAAGTAGTAGTAGTAGTAGTAGTAGTAGTAGTTTTAGTAGTAGTAGTAGTAGTACTGAAGGTAATAGTTGTATTGGTAGAAGTAGTACTAGTAGAAGTAGTAGTCGCCGCCGTAGCAGCACAAGTAGTAGCAGCTGCAGTAATAGTAGTAGTACATCTTGCTTATGTTGTATTTGTTCTTTAAGGAGTTAACGTAAACAACGTTTTTGATTTTAACAAAGTTCTAAACAATCGGCCCAATGTTCATGAAAATAATCATTATTAAGTTTTAGTTTTGTTATAGATATGCATGTGGCGTTACTTACATTGTTCAACTTGGCTAGATTTTTTTGATTTTTTAATTGCTCTTTTGTGTAATATTTCTTTCCTAATTAAAATCCAAATAAATACATAAATATGTATTATGTAATTGTATGTGGTAAAATTGTAATAATGATAATATAATTGTATCCCATTCGTGGTCAATTTGATGCAAATGATAAAAGAAACATGACTTACCATGAGACTTTGGGTCAAAATGAGGTAACCTGGTTTACGAGAAAAAAACGACTTCAGTATTTATGTTAAAAACTTGAAATGAAGTGCTGCTTATTAGTCTGAAAGAAAACTAATTAATATTTTTTTCTTATATATGCTATATATTTACTTTTAGACCAATCGATCTTTTACTCAAATTAGGCATTAGCCATGTTTGCACCGCATTCATTCTGGAAAAAAAGGTTTGTGACCTAGTATTGCTCTGGACAATAAATGATGTGACCTTAAATGAAAATAAAGATTAAGACGTTTAATTTCATTTCAACAAATACTATTAAATGATATTAACTATAGTCTAATGATATTGCCAATCGGGATCTCTTGTATCTCACTTTTTTTTACATGTCTTCAACTATCTGGATTTGACTGGAAATTGCAGTCACTTCTATTTTTATTTCACATAAGGCATGTTAAAACAGTTTTAGTGGTGATGGCGTCACAGCGGGATTAATACGTATTGTAGTCAATAATCAAGGGCAGCCCTTGATCAACTCAAATAAACAAACACTCGTTTCACTCATGGTAATAATTTATGTCATCTAGTTAGAGACCATTTTCTAATTTCATTTTTAGAATCCACGTGTCTCATTGCTTTAAGTTGCCACTTGACTTGTCTTTGGTTTTCTTTTGCCTTACACTTCACGCCAAACATAAATATCATATTTTTAGCAAAATGATAATTATATAAGAAGAAGACAATATAGGTATGCCAATGACGGGATACATTAATCAAACATACATTCAATCAAAACGAATGGTTCCTAGAATAAAAAGCATGCACTAACATAATACACCTTGCTTCAATGTACACCTTGCTTCAATGTCGTTATACACAAATCAAATGAGAAACATAATGCTAAAGAGCAGTCGTAAAGAGTCTGGAACCATTGCTCCACCCACTCTCAGACTCAACGTCACTGCCATGGGGATAGAAAATTACTAAACTGAAAATATGAATTTGCATGAGACAGTATTCAAAAATGATATTCGAAATACATACTCTAAGACAATTCAATTCATTTTTACAATTTGAAAGAAGTCTATGCTATCCCGTCAGATTTGGTCAAATGACCAAATAAATACTATAGATGCACGAGAAAATCTTCTTATTTACGCACGAGTAACAAAATCTATACCGTAGTTTTCATAAATACATATTCATTGCAATTCTGTTTTTCTTTCGGTATAAAATTTCCTTTAGACAAATGTTATCTTATTGCTATCAAGGTGTTTTTGTAAGCATCGGGGCGCTTCTCTCTCATTAATATATTATCGCACTACAAAGGTAAATATTCACAATGTTGAAGTACTTAATAAATTAAGTGATTCGTTGTTATGAGTTTAAAAACCGACGTTTAAGAAATAGTTCAACTCTCAATTAAAGATTATCTGTTGACTGTGATGACAGAAAAGAAATTGCTTTAACCGTATAATTAAGGCAAATAAAACGGTTTTCTGACTGCCGCTTATTTGGTTCATGTTGTGCGGAAGAATACTGAAAAATAACACCTCTTAGGTCATACGACCATGTATTAACGGGACGTTGTGTGGAGACAAGCAGATTGTTGTCGGTCATGTGCTTTGTAAAGCAAGCTTAATGAGACTAATTGGGTTGTTTATAGCATTTTAATTTCCTTTAACTTCTATTACAGCTTTCGGTTAAATAAAGACGTATGGACTTCATAGTTTCCTTTTAACCCTCATTACAGCTTTCCGTTAAATAAAGACGTATAGAATACATAGTTTCCTTGTTCTTGATTGCCATTGAATTCTTATTGAAAGGTCAAATCGAATTGCATGTTACTAACAAAGTACTCTAGAAGTCCTTAGTTTATTTCCTTATAAGATTTGGCAGACTTTTTGAAAGAGTCAAGGTCATAGTGAAGTGATTTCGACTTATTTTCATCTTTACTTCCTTATTGTTATCTTATGTTTGGGCCTGGTGCTTAGGACATAAATATAATCTTACCGATTCGCACTGTTTTGACAGAATCGCCAATATCTAAATTCGATTATATTTCTACAAGTAATTAATTATCAGAGTATGGTCTTCATCGATTATTAAGAGACAAGGTTTGATTAAAAAGCTTATGTAGAAGTATAAGTCAGTATCAGATTTTTTATATAATTATATGTACATGTTATTGTAAGAAGGCCTCTGCTTGATGGTTTTTACCCCTTAGCCAATTAACCTGGCAATTTAAAAAAAGTCATTTGACTTAAAAAGCATTGATGCACAAACATCGTTCTTTATTTCATTTTACTTGATCATTTAAACAAACACTTCAGCTTAGTCATGAATATTATAAAAACGTATAGTAAAATTGCTTTCCAAACCTTAACCAAACTAAGGTAATAAAATTTACGTTTTACCAACGTTTTTCCATTATTTATATAAATATATATAAAACTGTTTTCCCTTGATGTTGGGTATAACATTCATGACTGTTGCCATCACCTATCGGCATCGGGCAACAGTTGCTATTGCATCCCCTACAAGTCGGCAATAGCGTTTTAAGAGGAGTCGCCCTGGCGCGCAACCCCTCTAAAATCGTACAAGTTTACTTTTTATTTTAATATGGGAGAAAAAGGTTGACTGTACAATTAATGCAGATTAAAAGAGGTTGTATTTCAACCATACCTGTCTTTGTTCAAAACATGTATTGCTTAGATGCACCAGAACTATAAATTAATAAAGAAAAACAGATTAACATCTAAGAACTATCCTCTTCGCTGAGTTTAAACTTTATTTGTAAACAAATCAAACACTCCAATGTCGAGAACAATCTTGATACTCATTTTTGGAGGTTCATGTTGTATGTGATTATATGTTTTGCAAAATTCGTTAGATCAGTGCCTATATTCTAGCTAGTTGAATCATATTCGGACATATATAATATATTATTTTTGATGGTTTGCTTAAAGCAGCAGACTTTGTCACTTCGCAGACTGACGTTTCCAATGTGAATAAAATAATAGTTTAATGATTCTTATATAAGTTTCTATGTAGTTTAACACCAAATATTTTTAATCCTTTTTGTGCTGAGGTAATGGTATTTCACTCTCTCATGCCTTGCACATGTAGACGGAAGTCAGCCAAGCCTTACACACATCATATCGTTTAATCTAAGATTTCATCGTAAAAACTATACGTAACCAATCAGGCTTATGTAAAACTATCGTCTGCACCTTTGCAGAGACATGCTCCG
The DNA here is from genome assembly GCF_026914265.1 of Mya arenaria. NCBI lineage: Eukaryota > Metazoa > Mollusca > Bivalvia > Myida > Myidae > Mya > Mya arenaria. The sequence continues at coordinate 7,977,975 of NC_069122.1, forward strand.
CCTTTGCAAATCAAAATTCCCGTTTTGTTGACCTACTTACAAAACTTCCTCATCCATATGTATAAATTCAGTCCGTTCTTCCGCCCAAAGAGCTAGTTTGAGGCGCAATAGCTCTCGTTCTCGGGTTGGATAAAAACTACCTTTTCGAATACTCCCGAAAATGTTTTGTTAATGTGAACAAATTGTTACAACCTGAAAATGTTGCGCGTGTTGTGTTTAGGACTTGTTGTGTTTGCTGCGTTGACTGTTACTTTGGTAACGTCAGAGGAGAAGTGGATTGGGTAGGTGTAAAATTATTTATAAATTAGCAGCTTGTTAGTTGCAAATATTTTGCTCTAACCGCTTTACATTAGATGTTGTTATTTCTAATGATTTGTTTTCCATGTGCTTATAACATGAATCCAAAATTGAAGTTTCAATAAAGCTTGTGTTAATTAACGCAACGCTTTGTTCTTTGCCGCATGTTAATTTATTCAAAGTAAAAGATTGAATGATGCAACTGTTTGGTTGGACGAAACAGTATAGTCATTGCTCGTTTGCTTTTTGAATGTGTCATTAGTACAAACTAAATGATTCTAAATTACCACAAAAAGTTTAGGTGAGGGCCAATTTTTTATAAGCGCCTTCTTCATCGTGAATAGAATTGACTCGTTAGTTTTTTTATAATAATTGTCTCGACTTCATAGTTGGGATTATTTGGATTATCCACCTTTTTGCTGTATATGTATATTTAATACTGTTATCATCAATATGGTGTCTTTGTTACGTCTGGTTTATATTTGAACATACTAAACATGGCTAATTGGATACTTAAATTAATAAATAGGTACCGTGCAATCGCTTGCTGCTACAAAATGAACCACCCCAAAACGGAACATCATATATATACTTACTTCTATATCTTAGGATTGCATCAATAAATATTGAGTTTATTCTTATGATGTTAATTAAAAGTATATGATTTAAGTATCGAAATGTCATGCTGCATCTTAAGTGCAAGATTCGGTCCAATCCTGTCTTATTCTTCAGATGATCTTATAAACAACTGGTTTCGTTTAAATATGAAAAAAAAAATATTCTAAACCCAGGGGCCCATTACAATAATATATTTTAATGTTTTTTACATTCAAACAATTATGCAGCAAATAACGGAATCATGACACTAAGATAATTACAATTTACGACTAAGATCTAATATATTTTTGTAACGGGCCCCTGGGGCTCATGGAAGTTAAGAATATTTATTTTCATATTTAAACGAAACCAAATTTGACCTCAAATGGACCAAACCTGAGACATTAAAGATTTCGTTTCATTGGTATATGTTCAGTTAAAATCACATGAAGACGCATAGTTTTGTCAATTCATAACTTGGGTTTACCCTGTTTGATTGATGATAGTTGTAATGGTTGTTTTTGAAAAAAGAACACATGCACTGTGTGGAAGGTATTCATGCGATTTGGCAGTTACAAATCACAACATCAACATACATTATTCGTTTCATAACCGAGTTATTTTTCATTTGAAATAAACAATATTATTTCAGGAATATCGATGCTAAGTATGGGTGGCATTACATAAAAGTCTGGTATTGTCGTTCCTGGTATTATCCTCCCCATCAATGCGGACCGAGTGGATGTGACCGGATACATTCGTGAGTCTACAGTCTTTTAAAGATAACTTATTTTCCTTTGTTTCTTTCTTAGTTTAAACATATTTATTTTACAACGATTGTTGAACAAATTATTACAACATTATATTAATCACTCTCGTTGGCCCGATTTCACGCGAAATCGTGGTTTTGTGTTGTGGGGAAAACCGGAGAGACCGAAGGAAACCCACTTGTCCGGCTTGGTGATCACGAACCAAACTCACATGCACCCGAGCCGAGAATCGAACCCGAGTCGCCTAGGTGAGAAGCAGTGCGCTATGCACTGCGCTAACCGGACAACCGTTTTTTTTTCTTATTATTATTTTGTGTGTAAATTCTCTCATCGATGACGCATATAGTCTGTGAATATGTTAAAATTATGGTCAATCAGTGTATGAACATGTTTGGCCAGTGCACAGATAATCGTGAAGTTCGTAAGACTCCATTTACATGAGTCGAATGTTTTTATAAAACGATTAAACGCAGTACTAAAACATTCCATTCTTTAAAATGGGTTTGGACTCAGATAAATTAGCTCTGGTAAGAGGTGGGACCAGAAATGCATATAGTATACTTACCACTACTGTCATGCGGAGACTTTTACCTTTGCCCTTATGATACTTGGAATGACAACAGTGGTCAAATTTTCAACATATTACAGGTGTGGACAAACCAGTTATTATGATCGCGCGGTTTATGGTTGGTCATACTCCTGTCAACCTGGATGGACCACTAGTACACCTCGGAATTGTGATATACGTAAGTGTTAATTCCTAAAGGGAAGACTCATAATTATGTACCACGTACGAGTTTTATTAGTGAATCCAATAAATAAAACTACGAATTTGATTTTCTTTGAAAAAAGTGCTCTATTTATTCTTGAATCCACAATGCGCTGAAAATTCCAGCTAAATAATTGAAGTTAAATTAATAACAAATAAAACGAAATAAAGTCAGATAGTAAAATATTACTTTTGAGTGGCCAGATTAGCAAACAAACTAAATGATATCATTTGATATTTAAAATATCTGAACATAGACTGCTGTTTTGTATTTGGTACAGGCGATATATCCGAAAGGAAAAAATCTTTTCACCATCTTTTGTTCTTGAAATCTTATTCAGCGATCTGTCGACCAAGTTGTCAGCATGGCGGTGTTTGCGTTAAGCCCAATGAGTGTGACTGTGGGAGTGTGGCTACAGGATTAACATGCCAGACACGTAAGAATGTGTTCTACTTAAAGCTGGGGCTGTTGTTTTTTTTCAAATAAGATAAGGTATGATGGATCGAGGACCTATACACGACTTAATACGATTTAACGAACGGACTCATTTTCGTTTGCTTGTTTTTTGGTAAATAACAGTACGGAAATTTATATCCTTTGTTTTATTGGGTTAATATCTACGATGTAGAATAATAGTAATTGTCAAACAAACACCAATTGGAGTCAACTTAATCTCATTTTTAATTGTATTAGACGCCTTTAAGAACTGCCTTTTTTCAATTTTATTAAGTTGGAGAAAAAAAAACCAAACAACTACAGGCCCAACTTAAGATACTGTTTAGTACTGAATTAGTAAAACTTTTAAGCTTAGGGTTAGCAATAACTTGGTTCGAAAAGTCTTGAATATATTGTTCGTTGATGAGAAGTTAAAGGAAACATGGCCATATAATGAGATTCTAAGTGATGTATTTGCCCCAGATACTCGGTACGGGCGGTTAACCTACCGGTAACAGCATTTTCCCAGTGGTTAGTAATCTAACATTATATTCATCAAGTTAACACATTCAAGTATGGTTATTATCGCAGAGTCTTGTTCTTACCAACGACCATGCTATCCTGGAGATTGTAGAAATGATACGTGCGCATGCGAGACCGGCTTCTACATGACAAACTCAAGCGACGGCTGTATTAATAGTAAGTAGCTTTTAAGATCTTGACTCGACATTTGCATCTATTGCGGTGATTATTGAGGCATGTTATAGTTTTCTTCCGTTTACATGTTTTTTACTTTTGTTACACATTCCATCATTTATTATTTTCTTTTTATATCCTACAATCATCTACCTCTGCATTTTATTCCATTGCATTAAAGTAAACAATACTGTGGAGGAATTCCGACCAGTCATCACAAGCAGTAATGTATCGATTGCCCATATCAGAAGAGAAGACAGTAAGACGCAGTACATGTTTACAGTTCTTGGAAGAGATGAGAACAATTTCACCCTTATTTGGATGTAGGTCACCTTTATCATGTACTTAAGCGCACTAGCCTATACTTTATTATGAATTTGCTGATGTCAAATAATAAAAACAAAACAAACGATCTGTCCCTTAAAGATGAACAGTGGGTTTAAAAGTTTTGTTCAGTATAATTGAAAATGCGAAATCACAATCCATATTGTCCTTGATCGTACATTCTAAGTGTAATTTTTTGTCATAACGATATCGGCGTGATGTGTATTTAATTATTAACAACAAAGCTTCTGTAAAACTCCAGAATATAGTATTCCAAATCTTCATCTCGGGTTCATGCATTATAGAAACCAAACCATTGAAGATGTAAAGTTAAATTTGATCTAACAATTCAGACTATGAGCAACACAGATCCTTAATCCGTCAAGGCGTGATACCATCGCTTGTTTATCATTTTAAAGGACTCTTCAAATAGTTGAATACATGTTTGGGCTAGTTTGAGGTCTGGCGCCCTCTGGTTATAGTGTGATTTTTGTGTATTGTTTGTTGTATTTAGACGTGGTGTTCTTTTGTCGATTGTTGATCTTTGATCCGTTTTCCATTGGTTAAATTAAATACTTGGCATGTCCTCGTATTTCCCAGTGTTTATTATATCAGCTTGAACGTAGAAGGTTAAAGGAAATAAAAGCCTTGTTTTCCTTTTTTCATTATTTTAGCGACCAAATGCGCTTCAACTACTTACGTTTTGAGTTTGATGTAATGATTGATACTCCTGACATGCCATTAAGACCTGTATATGTGCATGATGGTAAAATCGGCGTCGTAGGCAGTAGTATAGAAGCAAATCTCACCAAAATTCCTCGTGATGGTACGTTTAATCATAAAACAGCATAAACATCTGCTTAAAACCGAACATAATAACACAACAGTTAACACCCACCGGTTGCTTACATTGAAGCAATCCAGGAAAAAAATCATAATGATAGGTACATTAAAGCGTGTAGTAAAGTTTTCAAACGTTTAAGTGTATTCAGTCCATTCCAAACAATTGTAAACTAAGCGTTTTGTGCAAAATCATGTAGGTAGTCAAACAGTGAATTCACTTTTCGGAACACGCATACTGTTTACTGTTAATTAATACTGATTTTGCATTTTTTTACATTAAGGAAGTTCGAAGGAACGGCTCGTTGCCTTTAACAAAACATACGAGTGTCAGACTGGAATATCATCAGACAATCCCACAGTGGGGAAAGACACATGCATCCTTAGCGACGAGAACTTTGTTACACTGATCGAACATGGTGATATGTAAGAATTGCACATACAGTTCTGATTATTTTCATATTATTTTACATTTATTTATTTGTCATTTGTTATAATGAAGGGATGTTTAAGCCTGACATACAGTTCTGATTATTTCGATAATGTTATGAATTAATTTCCTGGTCATTTGTTATCACATGCTGATGTTTAAGTATTTGAGTCAATGCTTGAGGACGTTTATGATTTAGCAGCTGACATTAATGTAATTGAACGTGTCCAAGATATAAAGGAATCGAAATTTTTGTTATAGAACTTACCATCGAAATTGAACATGCTATTTTATAAACAACGATGCAAGTAAACAATTACATCACATATCATATAAAGGTCTCGGTCGATTTGGTATAGTGTACTTTTATTTGATTAATCTTTAGTCAAACCAGACCAAAATATGTAATCATTCAATTGATTCAAGTTTATCTTTTGAAACGAATCTTTATGCTTTAAACACTGAACCTTTTTTCAGTCTTCAAATCAAGTTCCAATCTCGCAGTGGCGGGTATCAGAAGATATCTAATGTGGATGATTGCGGCAGACTGTTTGCGACAAAGTATTACACTGGTCTTAAGGCGGAGGAAATCGTGAGTATTTGGAAGCCCTGTCTAATATAAAAAACAAACTCGTTCGTGAAATGTGTAAATGATAGATAAATACTTGTACTCAAGTGTTACTGATGTCAGTTCAAATAAACTTTGAAGTCTTCATGTAGTCTGTAACATCTGACAAAATGTAATATAAAATTTAGCAATATATTTTTGTAATATTTTTAAGTAGTGTTCTTTTCGTGTATCTTTAAAGGTAAAAGCAACTTCACTGCTTACATTCAAGGTGAAAGCGTAATAAAAGCAGTCAGGTGTCACGCCGTCAATTTTATGATTTCAGCTTAACTGGCCAAAACCACTGGCAGTGTGGCCGTTGTCGGTCCATCTGTCTTTTTTGTATCCGTATTCAAATGCTTGTGAACGCGATAAATCCTTCAGATGTTATTGTATATCAATCAAACTCATACAGTTCATTAATTTAAATATCCGTTAGAGCTCAGTTACTTACGTACAGTCAGAGCCATAAATGCATGAATAGATTTTGGCCCTTAAAATCGTCAAAGTTGTACATTTTGTTTTGCTTGTGAACACCATAAAGCCCCCATTTCGTTTTTGAGGATCACAAAATTAGAGGGTAGGTAAACATAGATGAGACCACGGTTCCTTTCGAAAACCATCCGACCACGCATGACTGTATTTGAGCCCTTGAATGTTTCAAAATTGCTATAACTGAGGTTGTGAACACAATAGAGCTTCCTTTTATTAACCGATCTTTACCGTCCTTAAGCTGAAGCACTATGTCTGTGTGTGCGCGTGTGTGTGTGTGCGTGCGTGTGTGCCTGTGTGTATGTGTGTCTGTGTGCGTTTGTGCCTGTGTGCGTGTGTGCGTGTGTGTGTGTGTGTGTGTGTGTATAACAGTATCGCTTGGTCCCACTTCCTTATACCTCTTAACATGATTTATCTGGAGTGTTGACGTGTAGGCTTTTCGCTGTAGCTGGCATTGTATAGTAAATATCCCCTAATAATTATTTTGCAGTTGGAGTTTCGATTCGACTTCGTAACACCAACTCATTGTTCTGAAGAGCTAATGCAATGTTCTAAGAAACTGCTTCACGTGGCAAACGAGTTTACTAGTGTAAGTGTTATCAATATGTACTACTAGTATTTAGGTACAAACATCCCGAAATAGACGAGAGCCCATCAAACTTACACGAAAACATACATGTACGTTATACAAACTGTCATTTCACTGACGTTTCAATAAATACAATGATAACTTGCGTAAGAAATCTTAATTTTAAATCGTTGAATTCCTCACAGTGTGTAATAATTTATTGCAAATTCACCTTTATTTCAAGGATCATATTTTCATCACATGGGATGGTTGGACTGATGCGTTGGCTGGCATGTGGCAGTACTACGTGGAAATTTTCAAACTTACACCCAACAGAGATGATAGGCTAGTAGAAGCCATACCCATCGACCCCGTATTTCATATCACAATGAATCATACCGCTGGTATTATGTCTACTCAGTATACCCCTGACGAACCTGGAATGTACAGGTTTGAACATTTATTATACTTGCCGTGGAAAGGGAGAGAGGACATTCACTGCTTTGTCCGTCCTTCCGTCCGCCCATTTCTGCCCTTTAGAGCAATTAACTTGAAAATAGGAGACGAAATTTCAATGAAACTTTAAGCATAGAAAATATGCACAAGTGCCATAATCCTAGATTCAGTAAAATTAATGCTGTTATAAACCCACTATGACTTATGGTGTGCATACGTGTGTAAGAAACCTACTTTCCTGGACCATAACTACGAAAGTTCTAACGGGATTTGAATATAAATTCAATACCAATCCTCAAATATGTCAAATTAAAATAAAGACGCAATAATATAATATTAGCAATAATTATTCTGTAAATGAGCTATGATACAAACTTGAAGCGGAAGTATTTGATAAACATGTCGCAGAAAAAGAAAGCATAATCTTGAATAACTTTTTTCAAGAAAGATGAAATGGGGGGCCGGATCAGCAGATATCTAGGAAACGATAAAGCCATTTCTCTCAAATCTGTTCAACAACAAACTATTCCTCTATTTAACCTGCTTCCGACCTTCTGCAATCGTATCTAACAGATACAAAATAATACATTAAATACAGCAAAATAGTTCATTCGTTTGTTGATATTGTTTAGGGTATTCATCAAAGCTCAATAAATGGACCGCTATTATTAAAAATCTTATTACAGGCCATGCCTTTACGAATAATACAGTTTTAGGTTTTCGTATAATAAGTGTAATGGGCCCACGTCAGGATTGTCTCCCTTAGTTTGTGTTATTAGTTATGAACAGGAAGATATGTTTCATCTATTGAGAGGTTAAATATAGTTTATTTATTCCTGTTACACAAACATCAAATAGAAGAAAAATTGAGGTTTTCATTTCCCTAAACTTAAATGAGATTTTGCAGTAAAAAAGGGTCACTTTTTTGCAGACGAACACTATTTATAAAATATAATAATATAAGTTTAATTACTAATTGAAATAAAACTAAGTATTCAACATGAAAGGTAGAGATAACATTAAATGATTTACACTAGTTATAAAGTTTGATTTTAAGAGATTTTGCGAAAAACAAACGTTTGCCTACATTGGAGGATTAAGCATTAAATGATTTACACTAGTTATAAAGTTTGATTTTAAGAGATTTTGCGAAAAACAAACGTTTGCCTACATCTGAAGATTAAGCAAAAACCATTCCTTCAAAGTGATTGATAGAGCCATGCGTGAGTCGCAAATTCTAAAGTTCCTTTCCTATTATTCAATTACTCATGACTACTTGCACTTAAAATTCAAGGTTAAGCTTACTTTTTATTAGTTTGACCTCGCCACTAGCCAGACTGTATGGTTTAAAAAATGGTAGTCTGAGATTAAACAGAAAACACTTCACATTGATTTGACAAAAGCGACATTCACTTACTTAGTGATATTTATTTTGGTTCTCACTTTGGGTCGCTTAAAGCTATATTCTGTGTGTTAGCGTTGAGGACTGATGTGTGCTGTCAAAGGAAACATAAGTTTATTCACAAAGATTGGATTAAAGTGATATTCACTTTAAAAGTAAGTATTCTAGCTTCTTATCTTGTGGATTTCTGGCGTATCCTTTCTGTCGGCGTTTGAAGCCTGAAAACTTAACATGCTAAAACTCAGTTCTTTCAAAGCCGAAGAGTTTTAGCTTGTCCGGTTAGCGCACTGGTTAATGCACTAACTTCCAAGCGACCCGGGTTCGATTCCCGGCATGGGCGCCTGTGAGTTTAGTTAGTGGTCACCAAGCCGGACCAGTGGGTTTTCTCCGGGTACAGTGGTTTCCCCCACACTCCAAAACCACACTCTCGCGCATTATCATGCTAACCAGAGTGACTTAGTATAAGTTATCATAACGTACTTCACAATCGTTGTAAAAATATAATGTTTAAAAAAAGAGAAGAGTTTTGTATCTGTTCCAAAATGAACGCATTTGGCGTTAGGTTTTCAGGGTGCGGTGTTTTGTGTTTAATGTTTTAGGGGTTGAAAGTTATTTAGAAGGTGAAAAAGTATTTTGGACTTGGGGCTTTGCGTAGTGCTGAGAGACAAAGCATGCGTTCAAGTAAGGGCAGTGCCTACCATTATAGAGGCAAGGAAACTGTCACTGCACTTTTTAAGTTTTTTTTCTGAAAGATTTCTGGTCGGAACCTTTTGTTTGGCGCTGTAGTTTTTGTCTAGAGATACAGCAGGCGTTTAGGTGAGGGAAGTGGCTACCATTAAGGCGACTAGGGAGCAGTCACCGTAATTTTTTAAGTTATATACTGAAAGGCAGCAAATCTTGACATCTTATTTGGCACCGTAGATTTTTATCTGCATTTGCCAAGAAAAAGATTGTTGCTAAAAGAAAATGCCTCAGCAAAGAAGTTTTGTGATGTGTGCAAGTGTTAAAAGTATGTGTGTTTTTGTGTATGTATTATTTGTTTGCATAAACTTTCAATATGAGGTCCCCCTATAATATTTATGCAAAAAAATACAGAAAAAAGTTCAGTAGCAAAACGTTTAAACATAAACCCGGTTTAATGGCACTGGGTAAACGCAAAAGACATAGAACATACAACATAACATCACAAACAAGAAACAAAACTCCACACACAGCACAGTGCATACATACTATATATAAAAAACTAGGTAGGTTTATCAATGATTGTTAGGTACCGCGTTGGCACTGTCGGTAAAATATTAATCAAATGGGGGGTTTAAACCGACATTATATGAATGTAATCTTTATTTTCATTTTAAATAATAGCAAGGATTGTTTTATGTATGGAGAGTAAGAGCAGATAAAGAAAAATCCTTACAATAATTTCGTTTCAGTGTTCTGCTAAAGGTTTCTGATATGGCCAATAATTCTCGTATTGCTCGGCGCTTTGTTTTGTTCGATGCCACACCTGAAATAACAATCAGTTCTGAGCCGGACAAAAAGCTGTACATATCAAGTGCCGTGAAGGAGACTGGATACGCCTGGCAAACGCCTTCAGTCGGTGGTACGCTACTTATATACAATAATTTTATAAAGGTTTAGGTTAGTGTGACGTCGGGCGCCAGCAAACAGCTTTTACCCCTTTCAGTCCTTATTTAGTTTAAACGTACCGTGGTGGGTCAGACGTTTTTATCAATAATGAAAGTAACTAAACAATGTTTAACTTATGGCGCTGTTTAATTTTTGGTACTTGCTTTGCTTCGATCGCTATGCCTTTTGATCCTGGTTAAAATACTGGCTACTTCTCCCTTTATTTGCCATTGTTTGATTTATTTTCTCCATAGTACTTTTAGAATGATTGAGTATGACTTAGTGTTTTATCAGGATAAATTAAATAACAACATACTGTTTGTAGTATTTTATGGATGTATAATAACACTAAAGTATGTGATAAAGGACGTATATTGTGTGTCACCGTTTTTACCAAGAACAGCGTCAATTTCACCGAGACCGCCTTCTTCAATACTTTGAAAATTTTGTGTACTTCCATAATATAACTTGAAAACAGGAAAGCATTGTATATTTCATGCTTTCTAATACTGTACTAAAACTGGAATTTCCATTTGGAATTTGACCAAAAATAGTGAACCATACTTTAAATTGATAACATCTGTTGAAAGTAGTTAATACACATCTTTATAACATAGGATGCTAATACCTATTCCTGTTTCAATATGAACAAATTCTTTACTTTTTTCGATAGATGACAAAGTAACAGTAAATGTAAGATGGGTTGGGCATTTTGCGAATCAACTACATGAAGATGGGAAATTCCTTGCTGAAATTGAGAAATATCCTATTCAATTTAAAGAACTCGAAGACGACGGTATATTGATGAGCCAAAAGTAAGTTTCCAAAATATGAACAGTTTGCTTCAAATTTGTGTTGGTCTTACATGTTGCGTATCTTTAACTTAGTGTATCTTATGCGTTTACTACATGTATGTTTATTTAAACAGGGTATTTGCAGACTTAATGCGTATTTTATTTAAAACAAATCACTCTTTATGAATTTAGTTTTAAAAAAGTTACAAATTGTTGTATAACCAACGTAATGAAAGGAAAAACAATATACCACTTGTTAACTAACGAATTCACGTCCAGGTTTGTAGCGGATTCTCTTGATGACAACGAGGGTAAACGGACACGTCAAGCAATCCCCAACTATCATGGCATCGTCAAATATGAGGTTGTTTACGATCAATCTGCATTGGAACAGGCGCCTACAATTGGTTGGTTAGAAGTTGATCTTAGTGAACAAACATCTACGCAAAGAATTCTTGTAGATGGCGACCGCTTGCGCGTATGGGTCAGAGCTACTGACGTTATGGGAAATACAAAGACGGACTCGACGTTCATGAGAATTGACGGATCTCCGCCGACCATTTCAAGTGGAAATAGTTCTGATCATCAACTTCAGTTAAATGTTGCTGATGGATCATACAGTCATTCTTCAAGGTAATTTATATTCTTTTACGTTTTGTTATTTGCTAGTGTAAATGTAAGTCGGTTTTATGATATATGATACTGATATTAAACTAATCATTTCTGCATTAAGTAACTCCTTTACATAGCAAATAAACAAATTATTGTAAACAAACAGCCATTCAAATCGTGACTCTAATTTATCGAATGAGAAGCACAGCATTTAATTTTCAGAGCAATGTTTTTGGCGGCTGATCTTCAAAGTGGAGTTCACCAGATTGGAATAAAGTTAACAGTCAAATCGCCTGGGAAGGATGATATTGTCACATACCAAAATTTTACAGACGCCAGTCGAGGGGTAATTTGAGTCCATTGCTTGTTTTATATTCCTTTTTAGACTTTTTTTGTCTAGAAATCTCAACGAAAAGTTGCGCATAGACACCAAATCATATCAAATGTTCACATTGTCTCCATAATTCGTTTCATTGAGAAACATGTTAAGTTTACACTCCCAAACCTTACGGCATGGGTAACATATAAAAAAAACAAGATTACAGAATGTTTTAGACTGTCAGGCAAGTTTTTGTACTTTCGATTAAACAACATAAATGCATTATAGAAGTATAAAGTTTTCCTAAAAATTTTCTTTCAAGGCGTGAATGCGAAACTCGTTTTAATGTTTCTTTTTAATATCAGTTAATAGCGCTCTTGTCCTATTCAGGAAAACAACGAAGACCCAAGGTGTATCGGTTTAGATCAGAACGGAGTGTGTCTTCTGCCAACACAGAAAGTGGATATTGACAACTGCTGGCTGACTGTTAGCAAGGAAGACCTGGTGTCAGCTTCAGGCGAGCTAGAGATTACAGCATACAATCAAGCAATGCTTACAGCAACCGCCGTATTTGATGTACGATTTGTTACTCATTTTAAGTAGTTTAATCGTTTTAGACTTTCTCGTTTCAAAAGTGCGAAATAAGACATTGCAACTTTATCACAATAACGGCAGTTGAAATTTGCCCGTCTGCTTGACTACCAACAAAACAAAATTCAGCTTCGGAATCAACTTTGCTAAGCTGACATTGAAACGAGTCGAACTAATTTATTCACAGTAAAGACCGTTTACTTTACCTTAAATCTCATTCGCTAGATTGTTTTTTAGTTTCGAGATAATCGTAGGACCTGTGTGACAACGCTACTTACGTGGACTTGTCAAATAATCAGATTAGCTCTATTCTGGGTTCTTTTATTGCTGTGTGTCATTCCCCAAAACCTAATCAAAATTGCTTACATCACTGGGGCTCATGTCTGTGGATAGGTCATTAGCGTTGAAAATAACTGTGCATTCGTCCTCCATGTAAAACAATGACTGGCTTTACAGTATAAGCAAAACTCACTGATAGACCATAGGCGTATAACAGATGAACCAACACCGCAGGCTATACAATACAGTTAGTTTGACAGGTGCTAAATATTAGAACGCCATGAAGAATAAATTGTCAATTATCTTCAGATGGGTCCATTGACAGAGCTCCAAGGTTTGGAAAAATGTAAGTTTATTTAATATTTTAAATGCATCCAAAATTAAGAATAACGACCGTCTCGTTTGCTACAATTTTATTCCATTTAACCCTAAATAGACGTAGAATAGTTTACTTTCCGGTTCTTTTTAATCATTAAATAAGATATCGCATTAGCCGAAACTAAAATGCGTTTGTGGTGTTTTCTTACCAAATTAATAATGTTCATACTGTGGACAGTCGCAGCCATACTCTGTCTTTTTGTGTCATACTTTGAATGTAATTTGTGCTTTTAGCAGACAATAGTGTATTAAATCTACAGATAATGGTCCAACGAAAATGAGAATTGAAAACAAGTCACCCACTGGCTTTCGGCTTGCATGGGACCTGCCAGAAACTGAATCTTGCTACGGGAAAGCAGACATTGTTATTATTTTAACGTTTAAGGTATTTGGAACTTAATTATGTAAATTAAAGACGTCTGGAGTCCCATATTTTTGTATCGTGTCGAAAGTTTTTGTGAAATTAAACAATGAAAAAACTTCAACTTGTTCAATGAGGCCAACTCTTAATTAAACAAAAACAGAAATACATCTTATTATATTAAATGTTATTATTTAATAGAATATAAGTTCGGTCATTCATTTTAAGTAAAAAAAAAATGCCCATGTTTAATAATATGTGTAGGTCGGGCATTAGAAAAATATTAATTTGAACAATGGATATCTTATAAAGCTTTAAAAAATCCTTTATATTTGTTGTGTAATTTGAAATATCGTTGTATGTAAAAATCTTAAAAAACTGATTATCTTCAAAACTTTAGGACTCAACTGGCGAAATCCAAATTAAGTCTTTTGAAACTAGAAGCACTGCAAGCTTTTTCGATTTTCTCGGACTGGACCCTGAAGTTGAATACAATCTAGGGCTACAGATAAAGGCCGATGGTGGAACGGCTCAACAATTCGGAGAAGACCTTTCTGTTGTAACTCGTACGTACGCATTAAGCATATTGCGATTATTACACGCTTCTTAAGTCTGTCTATGCTAAAAAAAGTGTCTTATTGATATTATGAACTTGAGAGCGAAGCAGATTACAGTTGTGGCTGCGTTGATTTTGGCTCCGATGTACTATTAGTATTAAATTTAAATGTTAACACTCCGAGCACGTTTCGCTTTCCGGAAATGGCATTGACCTTCCCATGCACTGAAAACAATTGTATATTTCAGCTAAACAAGAAAACGCATCTGCAGGGGTTTCTACTGGCGCTGTGGCTGGAATGATAGTTGGTATGTGCACAATTGAATAGTGAGCAATATAGAACAACAATGAGTACACTTGCCATCAGAACAGGAGTTTACGACATTAGGTTATTGTACACAAAAGCATAAAGAACAAACCATTGTTGATGGTCGCTATTCAACGTTTTTTTAAGCAAACTAAACTTATAAAGTCGGTCACTTTTTTCCTCGTATCACTGTTCATTAAGGAATGAATTGTGTGATTGGTTTCATTATCGGGATATGAAGCAGTTAAGCTAGTCAAAGTGCGTGGAGTCCAATGGACATTATGCGTACTTTTACCAGCCATACTGCGTTCATATGCCCCATATATTGACATCAATAACGCAGTGCATTACTTATATTTATACAAAGAGTTTAATATTTATTTCCAGAGCTTTTAAAAAGTAATTATTTGGTTAAGAAAACCTTACAGTAATTCTTTCTCAACCATTCATTGAAAAGAACAACTTGACAATGACCGGAAACAGCTTATTATCTGACGTCATACTAAACATTCCGTCTACGCGAACGACCTAGCAAAGCAGTAACAGCTATTGTTAAAGTTTACAAAATCTAAACATTATTTTTCTTATTAATTGCTGTAAATAGAGACAATTATTGTTCGTGATATTTTATTGTTTTTATTGTATGTGAGATTAAGTCATTGCATTTACACTTATTTATCTGCATTTCTTTTTGCGCGTGAAACTTGTGCGCCTTTCACGATGCTTTTAAATTGCTAAGTTTTAAGAAATCGTGCATATCTGTACATATGGCTCTTTTTTAAAATCCATATATTTTAACTTTTAACAAATATACGATTCTATATTAAATGCAGGTTTACTTTCGATGTGCGCTTTGGTTGTTCTCGTTCTCTTCGTCCTCACCCGTCGTGGAATCATCAACGTTCAACCGCAACGCAGAATGGGCGAGATACGTCGAGCTGTTACAAAGCGTGTACGTCAATCGAGAATGTTTGCGCCTGAGACTCAGGGACACTCACACGAGAACAAGGTCTATGCGTATGATGTGAGTGTTGTCATAATTCTTATTTTGAGAATCTCTTCTTGAAAACTAGCGATTGTCTTTTTTGTGTCGCCTGACTAGGCGACATATAGGGGTTACTCTTGTCGATGGCGGCGGCAGTGGCGGCGGTGGCGGCAGCGGTCGCGTCCTGTTTTCACTTGTCCGGTGCATATCTCGTAAACTATTAGTGGTATAAACTTGAAATTTCATATGTAGATAGATCTCATTGAGGGCAAGTGCTTTGCACAAGAACTGTTACTCTTGCTTCTATACTTTTAGATCAATTGCCATTTATTAATTTCAATGCTTAAAGTTTTGTCCGGGGCATATCTTGAAGAATATAAGAGGTATCAACTTGAAACTTCATAGCTAGATAGATTTCATTGAGGGTAAGTGCAGTGCATAAGAAACGTAACTCTTGCTTCCATATTTTTAGAGTTATCACCCTTTGTTAAATTTCGTTGTTAATTTTTGTCCGGCTTTACGTTGTTACCTTCAGTTCAAATGCCACCTACAGTTGAAAGTTAAATGGCAACATCATTGTCTACAAATGAATAATATGCCAATCCAACAGCTATAATGTCGACAATAAATAGTCAGGCGACACATCCGCGGAGTTCTAGTTTATATTAAAAAGTTATTTGTTAAGATCGAAATCATTTCACAGCATGATAATTATAATACCCATGAGTATACACGCAGTTTGGTTGGATGAATTGGTGTTTACTACAGTAATGTCAATTACTATATGTAACAAAATTAAGAATGCAACAACAAATTCAACACTATCTGAAGAAAATTCTAAATAAAAGATTGCTTTGCTTGCCCATTTTAGAATCGACAGAGTGAGTTGTACTTATACGGGGGAATGGACTTCAATACATCTAGCAAAGGCTACATTAGTAGGGATCAGATTACATTTGACGTGCTCTTAAAGAGTGGACATTTTGCAAACATATACCGAGCACGTTACAATGGACAAAACGTCGTGGCTAAAACTCTGAAAGGTACTGATATTCATTCTGTAAATGTTAGTACGTTATAGTTTTATAATACCTATGCACTTTTGTTGAAATAAATCCAATAATACAAGCTGGACAACAAGTTATTTAAGATTGATGAATACAAATCTTTAGTACTCTACTGACACATTAACATTAGCATAATTTGGGTATGATAGTATTTTCACTGCAGTCACCTGATATGTATGGTTCGATATAAAATAATTAATTTTATATATAATTATACACCGATTTAATAAACACTTGAACATTACTTCGATGAAATTTCAGAGCACTTCACGAAGGATGACGAACTATTAATGAAGGCAAAGGTAAACTTCTCTTCCGACAGAGTTGGCGATCATCCGAACGTGATTAAGTTTGTCGGCGCGATAGTGGATGACGTGACAAGTACGACTCTTAAAGTATTTGTGTTTAGATGAAAAAATACAATAACGCACTACAGGGACAAACACAGTAGTCAAATTGCATGAATAAATCCTATTTAAAGTGACAAGGCAAGGGCCCAAAAAAGTCTGAATGAGAGACACACACGTACATACACCACACACAGACCAAACACCCATTAAAATAGCTTTATCAATGAATGATGGTAGAAGCTGACATTGATATGTTGTTTAAAGACATGCGTATATAAGTGTTAATGGCGGAAACAATACTACGATATTACAATTAGCCGTTTGCTTGGCCATGTGCCTCTTTACGTTGTTTTTTATAAAACAATGGCTACTGGGGTTGTCCCTGTATATTCCATTGTTTTATTATATAATGAGGGGTTTTGCCGGATGAATAGTTCTATGTACATTATCATGAACACTCATCAGACCTTTGCTGCAGTTAATGCCGCTTGAAAGAAATTGGATACTGATCCCTGCCGTTTTCATTGCAATATTTGTAGACGGAGTCATTGTAGAATTTGGAGAAACATAACTTGATCTTTAATAAAGCTTAACTATCAGATGTTCCTACGTTTTGAATCATAACCTTGTTTAATATGAGTTTTTGTTGTGATCACTTTTAAGTCGACTCAAATTGTGCACTCAATTGTTTTCTCAATTCAGTGGGTCCAATGATTATTTATGAGTTTTGCGAAAACGGAACAATGAAGGATTACCTCGTGAAAAACAAATCCAACATGAACGTTGAAATGCAAGAAAACCTCTTCCGCTTTGGACTAGATATCGCCAAAGGCATGGAGTTTCTTGCCTCTAGAGGGGTAAGCACTCGTAGTTTAATTCATAGGTGTTCTTACTTCTCTTACGGACTCGACTGAATATTAAAGTGCATTTGGTGAAAGAATTGTGGAGTTATTGCATTCCCTTTCAGACAATTAAATCAAGAGCAATACAGCGATAGTTTGACCAGTTAAAGAGTTTTAATCCTTACGTAAAAAACGTCCTTTCTTCCCTTAAATTAATATCATCGGGTAATACAATGACGCCTAGCTGCTGTATTCTTGTAAACGCGCTATACCCTTCTTCCCTTAACGTTTTATCGCCAGGTGACACACCGACGTCTTGCTGCCCGAAACATTCTCCTTAATTTCATGAACGAGGCGAAGATTGCAGGATTTGGACCCCAGTCGGCTGGCGAGGAGGATGGAGGAGACGCGGAAACTGGAAAGAAGGTTATTTTATGGTTATCTATTTGCGTATTGGATATACATGTATCGTGGCCCTAATACTGTTGGATAAACTTTTAAAATTATGCATGCAAAGCAAGGGGTCGCAGGCTCGATCCGTAGCAGATGCACAGAGAATACGTGTGTAGTTGGTTACACTTATTGCTGATGTGTTGTGTAAGTGATATTAAATTTCAAAGTCAAAATATGTATTATTTTCAATATGTTTAAGCTCCCTACTTTAATCTGTTTCAACAAAACACGTTTAAGATAAACGTGATTACCAAATGTTACCCCAAGTGGATAGGCCGGCTGTAATTAGTTGGTGCCTCCGAAAACAATGTGTAAAACAAAGTTACTCAAACCTTGGTTACTCTTTTACTCAGATTTAATGACGGTATATCATGCAGACAAAAGCTAACATTGATAGTACATTGGAACCTCCAGGGATAAGTGTCCTGCTATTTTTCTTATAGTTGAAATGAAATTTAGACCTTTACGACAGCAATATAATTGTCGTTGCAAAATTCAATCAACGATTAATAATTTGTTTTGAATTATTGTACATTATTGTAATACACTTCGTTTGGATTGCTTCAATTTTAATTGTTTATGTAGGAACGTATCCCAATCAAATGGGTGGCGCCTGAATGTATGGAATCAACAAAGAAAGCCAACGAGAGGAGCGATGTCTGGTCGTATGCTGTAGTTCTTTGGGAAATCTTCTCGCTCGGTAATTACTGAAATTCTGAGCCATTTGATTCGAACATAATGTACTTTTCTAAAAAGAAACACATAATTTAATTTTAAATGTATTGCCTGTAGCAAAGTTAAGCTTTAAACCGATGCTGGTCCAAATTTCACCCAAAATCTGGATATTAAATAAATTAGCCAAATAATGTATACTTTACTAAAGCAAAACTTCTGCAATGTCTAGGTGAGACGCCGTACACAGGTAAAAGCCGTGATCTTCCCCAGCGCCTAAAGAAAGGTGAACGTCTCGGGAAACCGGAGCTGTGTGATGAGACGTACGTTCGAAACTTTACGATGCTCTTCATAAAGAATTAATAATTACCTTCAAAAACATGTTTTCCTTTTGTCCAATCAAAACGTGCAGGTTCTTTATTTTATTTTGTTAGCAATACAATCACATCTAGTTAATACCATTTCCCTTGGTACACACTTGATACACACTCGTAAAGGGAGTGACATTGAGGCCTTGTGGTGTCAACTGAAACGTTAAAGAAATAAAGGCTTTAAGTCATTGAATAATATTTAACATTTCAGATGGTACAAAGTAATGCAGAAATGTTGGGAATTCGACTCAAAGAAACGACCACGCTTTGCTGAAGTCCGCGAACAACTGGACGCACTCTTCGTGAATTCTCCAGGGGACGATTTCTATTACTACAAACGGTAGATCACGCGAAGAACTCTACATTTGTGAAGATAATTTCTAGAGAGTCGAAGAAAAGACGTTTTTATTTATTATTTAAAACACTAAATCTCGCGAAAGACTCTACAAATCCTTGGGAGTCGTAGGAAAGACTATAACATGTATGAATACAAACGCTTAATCATGCGATTAACTGTACTCAAATTCATCATATTCCTCGTCGCTGCTGCAGTTATATTCAAAACGCTAAAATTATCGATATGCTTTACATTATTGGAGCAATCTTGGAACTAAAGCTACAAACGCCACCCATCTCAAAATGAAACGCATTTTGAATAAAAAACTGAAGTATTTAAGTGCTATTGAGAGATAGCATATAATTATTAATCAAAAAGTGTCTCTTCTTCATTTGATAGCTTTTACTTCTTCAAACACTAACTTGCAAAAATACTATATACTATACATCTTGTTCTATGTTCACGAGCATTTCATGCTCAAGTTACTTCATATTTATGTTTTGAACAAAGTGTCAGTGTTAGAAAGCATAATGTCAAAATGCGAATGTACCAATGGTCCTGACGAAGTTAATACTTGTATATTATACTGGTTTTGTTGATATAGTACCGCGTCATTGCTAATACTCTCTATTTCAATACATGGGTTACTTATTTTCTTCAGTCTGCACTACGTGAAAACTCATTTTAATTGTGAGTTAATTGTAATATGTAACCGGATTCATTCCGTTCTCAACAGGAATACTACTTTATAAATAACAAAGAGCGTGAATGAATTTAATATATTCTATAAGTTGTACTTTCAAAGTAAGTATCCTTTAAAACCGTTGCCATACTGAATATTCCAGAATGCTTTTTTTTTAAATTTCATTAGATCTTGTTCAATAGTTCGACCTGGGCCTTTATAGAAACATAACTTAACGTTCGATTACTGTTAGACTTGTAGTTTGCTTACATGTTCATATCTAATCATTCCAGTCCATCATTTCGTTTCTATATTAAACATATCATTTAACATTGGAAAAAAAATGCGTTTCTTTGTGTTTTTTTGTTTGCCTGTCCCATATTAGTTTGTATCATGTGAATCCCAATTTAGTCAAAGGTTGTATGCGTTTCCTTTATTGCTCGTAACGTGAAGCCTAGACGCGTTCCTTTATCGTAACATGTGAAACGTTTGGCGAATTGTACACGTTTGGTTAGTTGTTAATGTTTTGAAGAAGCTACAGGTGTCTTTGCAAAGCGGAAAACGCACTAAAATGATTCAGACAATTGAGTTTCCTGATCCTCATGATCCTTGCCTCTGTTTTAAGTTCGGTTCTATTGGGAGACAAATGGTTTCACAATACAATAAGTATTGTATTTATAGATGATGTCCTAATAAATTCCGTTTCTACTATCGAATGCATCGAACTCGAATAGTTTCGAATGCATTTCCTTTGTTTTGCTAGTCTTTAACCGCAGTGTATCATCTCTGAGATAAGTTGCACCGGTTAAACGTTTTTATGTTGTTGTTTCTTATAAGCTAACGTAGATTCTTGATTTTTTATGCATTGGTTTCTTCACCCGGTCATAGAATACGTTATGTTTTTTTTATTTATTTATTAGTTCATGTCCGTATTTTTGTTGTCCGTGTCTAAATTATCATGGCACGCAACATTAATCTTTAATTGGCGTATCAAAAAGCGCTTACTTCTTTCGAAATATCATTGTTTATATTTAATTTTAGCCTCTGTATAAAGAACTGTTTGACAGACTACCAAGAGGAACGCAAAATATTTAGGTTTTTACTACAATTGCTTGTTTTAACTGGTTGTTAAAATACTTTCTCCTTTTTATATAGGTATTGTTTTTATTGTTTTTGTTCAAGCACTAAGATATACAAATCATATTAACTATTTGACATTATTAATCATAAACGTTTTGATTTAAACATAGTAGCTGAAACAGTGTATGCATATGTTATGAGGCTTGACTAATAGTGTTTCCTGAATGTTGACCTACGTTTTTGCAAACAAGTATATCGAACATTTTATCTTTGTTCGTGACATGTTCGGTGATGCCTCGATTTTCAAAGATCTGAATTTGGGCACTTTTTAATAATACAAATGAAACATCACATACATCTTGAAACACATTCTTAAGCGTACATGCAAAATGCAACACAAATACTATCGCAGCCTGGGAGTTGTCCAAATATCAGCGTTAGAATGTTTTCATCGTTGATTTCACAAGTGTCTTTTCCTACTGCTTATGCTTGGCAGATAATGATTTTGCACTCCGATTTTTTTTATTGAACATACCCATAATTTGGTCTCAAGTTGCCAGTTGACGCAACGTCCTTTTTTCATATGTTAAAGCTAACAAGTTAGAATGTTTTCATCGTTGATTTCACAAGTGTCTTTTTCTACTGTTTATGCTTGACAGATAATGATTTTGCACTCCGAATTTTTTTTTATTGAACATACACATTATTTGGTCTCAAGTTGCCAGTTGACGCAACATCCTTTTTTCATATGTTAAAGCTAACAACACATTTAGCTAGAACGGTTCTTTTATATTTTCACATTGGATTTAGCGCTTTTAAATAATAAATATGAAAAATGAAATATATGTTAAAGCACATTTTAACCGTACATGCAAAATACAAAACATTCTTATTACCTCCTGCCCAAATATGAAGGTTGCAACGTGTTCATCGTTGATTTCACAAGTGTCATTCTCTACTGCTGATGCTTGGCAAATAATGAATTTAAAAAAGGTTAAAAGAACAAACTTGGGTGTCTCTAGGGTCCATGGCCCTTTTCCGTGCGAACCCCTTGTACAATCAAACTAGTGACCTGTGTTTCTAGATATCATATACCGTATAGAAAAGAGTTGTTTTTGTCATGGCATTTATTCTTATGAGCGCGGTAACAAGTAGGCAGACCTAATTTGAAAATAAATAGATATAAACAGTAAAATATAAAACCAGATTCCTAAGCGTGCATGCGAACTGCAAACTATAAATATTGCACCCTGTAAGTTGTCCTAATATGAAAGTTGTAAAATTTTCATCGTTGATTTCACAAGTGTCATTCTCTACGGCGGACGCATGGCTAATAATGATGTCTCACTCTTAAAGAAAATTATTTAATAACAGTACAAATTTTGTGGTCTCTAGTTGCCGATGGACGCAACAACCTGTACATATTGTACAATCAAACTAATTAGACCGCTCGTTTTGCCAGTATTGTACCAATTGTATTAGCAATTTCAAGAAATTTAAATAAACAAATAAAAATAAATTAAAACAAATTATTAAGCGTAAATGCAGACTGCATTAACATTCCTATTGCA
Organism: Mya arenaria; assembly: GCF_026914265.1. Taxonomy (NCBI): domain Eukaryota; kingdom Metazoa; phylum Mollusca; class Bivalvia; order Myida; family Myidae; genus Mya; species Mya arenaria. Next base: position 8,000,895 of record NC_069122.1, read on the forward strand.
CCATGTGCGTTGTCCATATATAAAAGGTGCAAATCTTTCATCGTTGATTTCACAAGTGTCATTCTCTACTGCTGATGCTTGGCAAATCAAGTTTTTGTACCCGGAAAGAAAATTATTTAATAAACGTACACATTTGGTAGTCTTTAGCACTTTCTAGAAATATATATAAACATTTTTTTTTATATAAAACCAGATTTTTAAGCGTTAATGCAGAACATTAACTTTCCTATTGCATCCTGTGCGTTGTTCAAATATGAATATTGCAAGTTTTTCATCGTTGATTTCACAAGTGTCATTCTCTACTGCTGACGCTTGGCAAATAATGATTTTGCACTCTGAAAGAATATTATCGTAATGAATGTACAAATTGGTGTTCTCGAGTTGCCAATGGACGCAAACACGTTTTCTTTGTGTGGATGTTGGACAATCATACTGATTAGACCGGTCTTTCTTCCAATTGTGTACCAATTGTTATAGCACTTTAAGATAATGACTTTAAACAAATAAATATGTATATATATAAACATTCTCAAGCGTTAATGCAAAACGCAAAACAATCCTATTGCATCCTGTGCGTTGTTCAAATATGAAAATTGCAAGTTTTTCATCGTTGATTTCACAAGTGTCATTCCCTACTGCTGATGCTTGGCAAACATGATTTGCACTTCGAAAGAAAATTATTTTAATAGACGAACAAACCTGTTGATTTCAATATGCTAATAGTTGTTACGACTGTAAGTCCATATGAATGTCTTGTTTGATCATTTTTTTTTATTTTTTCGTCCATTTAATCATTATCCTACAATAATTGAAACCAGAAGGCAGAGCTCCTCCTGTGCAATTTAGAACGTGGAAATAAGTTGTTACAGTATTCTTTTAAGACGATGTTTTTTTATTGTACGATAAACCATCCCAATTGGTACACAACAGTTACAACACACTATCATTCAAGTAAGATAAGTCTATCGCGCTTTCTGTGAATGAAAGGTCCCAGTCAAACCGAGAATGTTAATTTTTTACACAATGGTCTGTAATATTATAGTTAAAATGTTTATGTATCACGGTCATATTGAACATAAACTGCTATGGATTTTTTTTTTACCTGTTTCGTCTTTTTTCCTATGTATTACTGTAGTTCACGTGTCAAGAGAGTCGGTATGCTTTGAGGAAAATACACTTCCACAATATATTTCAAATGTGATTCAGTGAATGTCATCATTAAAGTCTCTGGCAAAATATATACGTGTTTTGTTAACAATTTACAAATAGTTTGGCATGTGTGTGTGTTTTTAATTGTGTACGTGTACTTTGGCATTCAATAAATCATTGTGAATTGTTAGGCTTTTGTAAATCACCATTTTTGTTTTGCACTTATATTATTCCCTTTTAATGTACTTCGCTGTTTATACTCATTTTAAAATGCGACTGCTTAATACAGTTTTTAAATTAAGGGACTAATTTAAACATTGATGTGAATAAATATTCGAATAAGAAATATTGTATTTCTTATATCGTCACTAGAAAACCCGGACTGTCCCTACAGTAATTGATAGTTTGAAGTAATTGGATCAACGTTTTCAATTAAAAGGTGCCATCTCATTTATCTGACCCTTAAACAAATACATGAATGTGAGCAACAGGGACAAGCCCAGTAGTCAACAAATACATGAATCCCCTGTTCATGTATGGGTATATTGTTAAGTGAATGTCATGCTTAGCCTAAGGGGGTGACATTCAGTTAACATATACACGTACAAACATCACAGATACACCAAGCATACAAATTGTGTTGAATATTGTTTCTTATTAGTTCAACGAGCGTTAATAAAAAATCCGAGACTGCCTTGTTTGTATGATTGGTTCTTTGGACAAATTATTGTAAAGTTATCTGATATGAAAAGTAATTTACTATTATCGTTGTAAATGACGCTAAACACATATTTATATGAGTCACAACAGCAGCCATAACTTACCTTTAATAACAGGTTCTTTTTCTCATCACGGTAACTAAGCTTTAACAACGGGTGCTTTGTCTTACCACCAAGTTAGACTGGAACTGAAGTCGGGGTTTAACTTCCGGGCCAATGCCTCGGCAAACTGAATTTTCTGATCTAACAAAATGGAGTTTTTACCCTCAAGAGTTTTATCACGCATGTGCGCCTTATACGAGCACTCCTGATATGGTGTGTTAAAGTTGCGCGAGGAGTTACACCATTTACTAGACTGTACATAAAACGAGTGGAAAAATCTCATCAAGCTGTATTTACAGTCAGTGCTAGAAATTAAATGAGAGTCGACAAAATAGCCATTGCTCTACCGCAAAACCCGCGGATACCACACAACAGACAATCAAGTAAGGTCGGCGGCAACAACCAGACTAACTAAGGCCGACTAGAATGTGCTATGCATCCAACTGCGCGAGCATCACGGGTCAAATTGGACGATGCATAGATGAGATAGTACATGTAATCTTCTAACATCGATAGTATATCTCTATTGAATCTGATAACTATTAAGCCATTTTTGCATGGACTACATTTTTAATAACCCCATAATGATAATTATGTGAAAACAACACTCTTTTATAATGCTATCTTATATAAAAGGGAGTAAATACAAAAGAATACTATGATGATATATCAATTTAACTATTATGTTTCTAAAATAACTCAATACCTATATAAAACAGTGAAAGTGAAAGGTATAAAAGATATTCAAACCAATAAAATTCTAACTTTAAAAATAAAATCTACAAGTAATAGGACTTGTATTAATGATGGATGGCTTACCTTCATAGAAAACTATTATTAACAAGCAATCATTTCCGATATATTGTCGATGCTAGTCTTGGTTGAAATCTTATACATTGGTAGCAGTTTCAGCAGGAATAGGTGAATTATTTTTGAAAATTGTAAATAACTGAATTTCGCCATCTGTGAATGATACCGCAATCTAAAATCATCTGATGTCTGATGTCAATATCTTAATAAAGGTAAGCCTACTGTTCAATGATAGTGAAATAAACTTTCAAATGCGTTTAAAGCCTCACTTCCGTTAAAGCGTACTTTCATGTTTAGTAGATGAAATTTGTTAAGCTTGAATAATTCTAACGTGGTTTCTTCTTATGTTCGTGCTCTACGATTAAGAATGCTATTATGTCGATGGGAACCATTTTACTATAATTATATACAGCTTTACTTGATTTCATGGACTAAAGGGTAGAAATAAAAAACCCAAAATAGGTTTCAGATATTATAAATTAAGGAAAACTTTCTCAAAATTTGTTAATAGTCATTATAATCTCATATCAAAGTACAATAGTAGTCTTAAATCGCTGAATGCTAATAGTATTGCTCATCCCAATTTTTATGGTGATGTTTAAAAGCAAATTCGTAAAATTAAAATATTTCCAGCAGATAGACTCAATGTATTACTTGGATTTTATTTAAACCGTGGATATAAAGGCAATATGTTGAAGAGCACTTGCATTCTAGTTTGTTAAGATGAATTCCTGAAACAAAATATAGGGTTGAATATAGCATCCTTACATAAGTAAGATTTCAGTCCTTTGATTTTATGAAGATTTTGCTTATTCATGTTATCTTAAAACCTTTTTTGGCTGAAACTTTTTTGGCTGAATCGGAGTGTTTTGGTATGGGACTTCATTTTCTTCAAATATTTTCAAATCATTTGGAAGGAAAGATTAGCTAATACATGTCGCTATTATTTAAATACAGTTTTCTTTATTTGATTCCAGTTTTAGTACAATGATTCTTTTTATTATTGAACTCTATGATCACACAGTTTGAAACTTTTTTATTTTATAAGGCAGACTGAGTCTGATGTTCATAGTTTCAAACAATGACTGCATCGTATCTTTGAAAAGTTTTTGCATTAGGTGCTCTGAATTGTATTCCTCCGTCTACAGATAGAGTTAGGATCTCTTATCACAATAGTACTTGAGGTTTACCTATAGGTTTATTATTATTTGTTATATTGTTAAGATTCCTCAAGTAAATGCTTTCTTTGATAAGATTTACCTTTTGCGTTTTATCTTTATTTAGGATTGTTGGGATAAGAGTGAGGTTTGTGCACATAAACAGGTTTCACCCTCCAGTAAATTTACATGTTACTGACCGTTCCAAGGCCGTACCTAACAATCCTTGATGAACATACCTAGTTTTTTTATATATATAGTATGTATGCTCTGTGCTGCTTGTGGAGTTTTGTGCTGTTCTTCCATGTTTCTTGTTTGTGATTTTATGTTCTATGTCTTTGGCGTTTACCCAGTGCCATTAAACCGGGTTTATGTTTTACCTTTTTGCTACTGAGCTAGTTTCTGTAACTTTTCGCATAACTATCGCAAAGTCCGTCGTTAATGTTTTATATCAATAAAGCAATTGACAAGGTACTTTTATTATATTGATAGATGGGACAGATTTGTTTTGAAAAAGCATAAGCATCACGATGAACACGAATCCTCAGTTCAGAAGTATGAAAACCATTTACGCTCGACATCAAAACATCACGAATCAATAAAGCTAAAAAATAATAAACTCCGTCGTTTAGGCAAGGCTGCACTCGCCGCTTCTCCCCACATTGTATCAAGCTTGTGTGCTTTGCTATTTATAATTAATAGGAGGACATTGCAAACAAAATCAGTACGATACGCATATAAAGTAACATTTAACTATAGAAATTTGATTCTGCCAAAAAAATAATTATCGTTTCCAGCCATTAGATCATCATGGCAGATGAGGGCAATTGTGGATTTTTTCATAAATGCCCGACGATGATTTGCGTCGAATCGGACGGGCGTATCAGCTGGGATAATTGGTAAGGGGTCAGGCTGACGTGTAACAGCAAATCCCTCGGTTTCGTCGCTAATGTAAGCTCTGTCCGGGGCACGATTTGGTTTCTTCCGACGTTGACGGTCCTCCGTTGCGGAATCACATTGCGAGTAATGCTATCGTCGTAAGAGTCCGAATCGGTCGCGAAATCGCTCCCGTCGCAATGAAATGCTCGGGTTCGCGGCCTACGCTGTGTATCAGAAGGTTTGGTAGGCGACGAAAGATGGGTAACCTCCTTCTGTGGGAGATGAACAAAAGGGAGTAATAAATTACGATGTACTGTACGGTCCATTCCGAGTCTTTAGCTGAACTTGATAGACAGGAACATCTGAATCAGGAATGTTAACGACGACGTAAGGATCCCTTTTCCACTTATCAGCCAACGTGTTTCTGCCCCTCAAGCCAACCATCTGCCCGAGGACAACGTCACTAACATACAGACGGTTCTGTTTATCTCTAGAATCGTAACGTTTCTTGTTTGACGTAGCCTGCTTACCAGCACTTTCACCCACAACCCTGTATGCGTAACGCATCCGCTAACGTATACCGCTTACGTAGTTGCCGAGTTGAAAGCCCTCTTGACTCGCTGTAGGGTCTGTTCCAAAATAGGAATCGACGGACAATCTAGGATGCCAGCTTAACATCAAATAGTGTGGGGAAAATCCCGTCGATTCATCTTTCGTAGCATTGTACGCTTTTACCAAAGGTCCGATATACGTCGGCCAGTCCGTCTTCTGGTCTCCTGTTACCATGCCGAGCAGCTTCAGTAAGATACAGTTGAACCGTTCCACACTTCCGTTTCCGCATGGGTGGTACGGCGTCGTACGGGTTTTCTTAACGTTGGCCAGTTTACACAGAGACTTACAAGTTTGCAGTCGAAGTTTCTTCCTTGATCGCTATGAAGTTGTTCTGGAAAGGAGAAATGTTCAATAAATTTATCATGCAGACCTTTCGCTGTGGCATGAGCTGATGTTTCTTGCAAGGTATGGCTTTTGCAAAACGGAATAAGTGATCCGTTATTACAACAATGTCTTCGTAACCACCCTTGCCTACATCTACTTTTAGAAAATCCATGCGAACTAACTGCATTGGCCTAGAGGTAACAATGGGCAGAAGTTCAGCCACTTGTTTTCTTGGTGTTGTACGACATATACATCTAACACAGCCTGTGATCAACTTCTCAATATCCGCCTCAATCCTTGGCCAATAAAATCTCTGTCTTGACAACCAGAATGTCTTGTCCTTACCAGGATGTCCTACTTCCTTATGTTCGCCGTTAAACGCTGTAGTTCGGTAGCTTTCCGGGACAACAAGCTGTCTGACAGGCTCACCGTCCTGAGTGGCGTACCGGTAAAAGACTCCTATGTCCAAGTGTAGTTTGTTCCACTTCTTAAGGAGGCGCCGTACTGCCGGTGATTCCGTGTCCTCCTCACCCGGGCGAGAATCGGCACTCAGTAGGTCAATGAGACGTGCAATAGCTGCATCCTGACACTGCCTTGCCACAGTCTGCATGGTAACGGGGTCTCGAAATGCTCATTCGGAGGTTAAACGTGAGGTCACCGGCTAAACAAAATACATAAGGCACATCTACCGTAACCGCAGGACAATGTAATTCTGCTCAGACCATCAGCATCATTGTTAGTTTTGCCCGTCTTGTAATTAGTGGTAAAGTTATAATTTGCTAAGGCCCCCACCCACCTATGTTGTGTCGCATCCAACTTGGCACTGAAGTAAGTACATAAGTCAACGGGTTATTGTCAGTAAGCACCAAAATAGAATTACCATGGAGATAATCATGGAATGTGTCGGGTATTGCCCACTTCAGTGCGAGAAATTCAAGCGTTTTAAGCGGGGTTATTCCGCTTATTCGCTCGAAGTCCCCGACTGGCGAAGGCGATTACCCGCTCAACACCGTCCTGCTCCTGCAATAAAACTGCACCAAGCCTGAACCTCAGGCGTCTATGTGAACTATAAATGGCAATGGATAGTCAGCCATACATTATATGGGGGGCTCGGTAAGGTGCCCTTTAACCGTGTCTAATGCAGATTGTTGGTTCTGTCCCCAATCCCATGATGCAGGAGACTTAGCCTTCTTTCTAGACTTTCGCGACTTTTTTCCCGTGCAATGGCCCTCCAGCAACTTGTTAAGAGGCTTGACTATCTTAAGGTAGCCGTGAACAAATTGACAGTAATAGCCGGCAAAGCCTAGAAAAGACTGTTACTCCTTCACATTGGAGGGGACAGGCAAATCCAAGACCGCTCGTTTCTTGACGGGATCTGTCAATATGCCATCAACAGATATCACGTGACCTATCTATTCGACCCTTGTTTTAAACAGGTCGCACTTTGACTGTTTGAGCTTTAGATCATGATCTTCCCGTCCCCTACAATCTTACTCTAACATATCATCATGTTCGTCAGAGGTTCTAGAAAACACCAAAATATAATCTATGTACACGAGACAATCTTTTGGATGTAAATCCCCAATGCTACGTTCAGCGAGACTCTGAAAGCATGCTGGGGGACTAGTGAGACCATATTACATACGATTAATTCCCATTGATCAAGGTTTCCCACAGGGAAAGCAGTTTCGGTTTGTCCGGCTCCTCAGTTTCGACCTGCTAATAAGCTGAACGAAGGTCAAGTTTGGATAAGAATCGGGCCCCTGACAGTACATCAACAGTATCGTAATATCTAGGCAACATGAAGGCATCTCTGCGCGTTCTGTTATTCAACATACGATAGTCGACACAGAAGCGCAGACTGCCTTCTTTTGCATTACTAACACAACATTGGAGGAAAGGGGCCATCAGACGCCCAATAGCATCACATGCTACCATATCTTTAATGTGTTGTCTAACTTCCAAATACATTGAAGGAGGTATCCACCTCTATGGCGCGCTTATTTGTAGACCGCACCGTATACGGCTCTCACACCAGGGATTCGAACGCTAACTTCCAAGCATCAGGAGCAGCACTTCTGCTCTCCGAATTTACAGATGGCTTGCACCGCCGTATGACGTTGGTGCCTATAACCACATGACTCGAGTTGCCATCAGGTACAACTAAAACAGGCACATCAATGCTAAAATCAGATAAAATGGGACAGTAATACCAGTTCCAGGCAATTGGAGAAATATATTCAGTACTATTTCACTTTCGTTTGAAAGACCTACCAGGCGTTCATGTAATGTCGATTTGTAAACAATCGGTTCAGTAGCAGACAGCGTAGACGGTTTCCGGTTAACATCAGGCTGGCCTTCACTCTTTGTCGCAACCGGTTGGTCAAACGCGGGAGCGTCTAGTAGTTTGAGTAACAGTTGTACTTCCATGGATCGTTTGTCTGTTGTTGCTCTTGATTGTACTGATGTTGCTGTTGGGGGTTTAACTGTTGTTGTTGTTGTTGTTGTTGGGGATTATGCTGTTGTCGTGTGTGTTGGTTTCGCTGCTGTTGTAGATAATACTGTTGGTAGTGTTGGTGTTGATAGTACATACCCCTTTCACCCCCACGACCTCATCCACGTCCGGGCCCACGTGATGTCTGGTCTGGTGGTGCTTGGTTGATAGATGCGGAAGCATTTATTCGGGCATCTGACTTCATCTGACGAATGAACGTCTCCAACTTAGAATACGGTGTATCCATTCTTCTGTTCATCGGATTCGCGTCTTTCCGCTGATCCGTCGAGGGTTCTGCCTGTGCAGAAAATGGAATTTCGTCCTTGTCTGTGATCGAATGCAACATAATTTCAAGACGACAATCATACGAAGTCAAATTTTTACCATCAACTTTTAGAAGAATTGAAAAATTTGGTAAGCAAATCTTCCTGATTAATGGCATTTAAAAAAAAGCATCTAATGTACATCAAACTTCTTGTAATGAGGCATTTTCTAGAGGGAAACTAGCATTTCTCGAGCTCTACCACGTCATGAGGCACGTATGACTTTCAGTATTTGAATATCTGACAAATCACCCGCGCTTATGTTAAGCAAACTGGCAAGTTTTGTTTTGATGTTTGAAAAATTAAAATGGAAATGGAATGGACTTGGGGAAATAGGCTGATAGAAAAGGCCCCCCACCCCTTGTTGAAAATCCCCCCCCCCCTTATTTTCACCCCCGTTTTCTGTATTCCATTATTTGTGGTGGCTACAAAGAACTCATGCACACATACAAACACACAAACATACAATATGACAGCCGATACAGCCGATACAGATCCAAACATGTCAAACATGTCAAACATGTCAAAATATTCGTATGATAAGAGATTCGGAAAACGTTTTCGATGTTGTGAGTGGTGTGGTGGATACAGTAACATTGACTATCTCTTACTCGTTATGAAAAACTGTGTGTTCGAACATTCCGCGTGTCCAAGCTGTTTTGATAAATACAATGGCTCTTGTCCTGCTTGTTGGTTGAACCATCCAGTTGCGTTAGCACACATTAAGGAAAGGAAACGATACTACAAGAATTTGGATAAAATAGAAACTAACGACTGGTTATTGAGAGAGATGAGGGATGATTAGCTCGCCACCATTAAGAAAAGCACAAGGGAAAAGTTCAAAAGTGACGTGTTGATGTTCGCCTTTTAATAATGCAAAGTTCAAATGGATATAAAAGCAAAAGACTGCAAAACATTGCAATATACTGCAAAGCCAAACTATCATGGCAAAGCTAATGAAATGTTTTTTGGAATATCAAAACAACGGTGATACCCCCATTTCATGCCATGATTTTTTCGATGAGTACCGCTGCAATTTCTGTGCCGAGAACTGCCAATGCGACGATTGTAAATTGTACAAACAGAAAATGGAGATTTTGGATGACATGGCTAACACCGTAAAAACGCAGAAATCAGACAACAGCAATACCTTACCGCAACAAACCGAATCGATGAGTGTTGATATGTTGGATAAGGAAATGTTCATGAATTATTATGAAATGTTCAAACCGCAGATGGATTTGAACGATTCCAGTTCCAATGCGGGAATGAAAAGAAAAGTGGACAATTGTGAGATTGATAACATTGTAAAAAAACAGAATATAGACTACAGCAATACCTCCCCCCAACAAACCGAATCGATGAGAGTTGGTGTGTTTGACAAGGACAATGACTGTATGGATCTTGTTTGATATTTATGCAAAAAGCTACAATGTGCTTCTATTTGAAATAAATGAACATAAAACTAATATGAAAGTTTTGACGATGAATAATATCGATGAATTATTTTTTTGCTATTATAAGGTCTCCAAATTGTGCACTGTTTACAAACAATCTACAATCTACAACATGTCAAGCAAATCATCTCCTCAGCACTACTCAACTGAAGACGAAAAACTACAAGCAATTGCAGAAGACTATTTGCGAGATGCGGCAGAGCCTAGTATGGATGTGAGCATGGATGAGAAAGAATTCAGCGCAGTAAAAGTAAAAGCAGACGTTCTTACTCCACCTGCTAGCCCGATAAGGAAGGGGTTCAAGGCTGGGGAAGGAAAAGATGAAGCTACAGCTATTGTCCTTTCAGACGACGACGATATCGAGAATGGGAATTTTAGCGATGATCTTGAAAATTCTTCGCCGGCTTCCCATTTGGATCATGATCAAGTTGCGAAAATACTTGAACAAATATACAATATTCAGGAGTCCAAATATGAGGCAGACCAGATCAGGAGGTGCGTTGAAATGTACAAAAAGATCAAGTATTGTGAGACGGAAGAAGCGAGGTCAGCACTGAGACATAGTTCAAACGATTATGCTGAACCTGAGATTCTAAACGATTTTCTGTTGAAGCACATAGGCTATATGTGGGAAACGATAAAACCATACTTATGAACAATGAACCTGGGGACTATGAGTATCAGGACTTTGGAGACATTTAGTGTGTTATGATGTTTCAAGTTTTTGTAGATAACGATTCAATTGTAAAATAAAAAATGAAAAAATGAAATATTCTTTGTCTTGTGTTTTCGTAAATGTGTAAAACGCAGCAAATATAGACAATAGTTTATTGTGTCACCAACGGTTAAGACTTGCCCTGTTACTGTTGTCAAAACATTTGAATTACATAAACTGAATGAAATTAGCTTAACACTATATTATTGAAATATTGTTGAACCTTTTAAATAAAGTATGGCTCACAACAACGGTCCAAAAAACTCAAAATGTATTTCGTATGATAAGAGACTCGGAAAACGTTTCAGAGCTTGCCATTGGTGCGGTGGCTACAGTAACATTGACTATCTCTTGCTCGTTATGAAACAATGTGCATTCGAACATTCCGCGTGTCCAGGCTGTTTTGATAAATACAACGGCTTTTGTCCTGCTTGTTGGATAAACCACCCGGCACAAAAAATGAATAGAAGAAACATAAAACGTTACTACAAAAGATTGGGTAAAATAAACAATAGTAACTCAGAAGGAAAAGATTATCTGGCCAGAATCAAGCAAAGCGCAAGAGAACAGTTTAAGCACAACGTACTGAGATTTGCGTTCTTAAGACTTATGATAACATAAAATAGACATAAAAACGAATGCTTTGAAATTGCTTTTTATTGAATTTCGTAATATTCACTTGTAAGTGGCAAAGTAAAGTAATTCATGAAAAATCTTGAGTGTTTTCGTTGAATAGTTCCATACAGGCAGCTTCGTCTAAGAATTGCTGGTTGTCTGTTTGAGATTTCAAGCGCAAAACTTCGTCTTCCAATGCCGTGTTATTTTGCTTTAGCTGATTGTTTTCCGCAGTCAGCTGTGACAGATTCAATGTCAAGCGCAAAACTTCGTCTTCCAATGCCGTGTTATTTTGTTTTAGCTGATTGTTTTCCGCTGTCAGCTGTGACAGATTCAATTCAACTGTATTGAAGTTATGCAAATGTTCTAACTCAGTTGTTAAACGAGTTATTTCATATTGTTGTGCTGTGTTAGTTTGCTTTTGCCGATCGTTCTCTCTGATCAACCTAAACACCTTTTGTTGTAGTGCGCCACATTTCTTGCGATACTCGGTCGTTTCTAGTTTGTTTTGCAGAAATGTTTTTTCGATATTGTCAAGTATCGAGACGATGTCTTTGAACGTAGACTCGTGCTTGTTATCATCCATACATAGTCTCGCTACGAAGCCTGTAATTTGTAAATTAAGGTTGCTTATGTCCGTCATGTTTGTATTGTGAGCTAGTTCACTGTAAGTGTTATATATCGTGGAAAAAAAACACAAACAAGTGAATTACTTTGTTATGATATAATGACTGTTGTTAAGATTAGTGTCATACACACTCTCAAACAATTATGTCGAGCCAATCAGCCACTCATTCTGATGATGATTCTTTCGAGCGTGTTGTAACCGAATACTGTAACGGTGATTGTTCTGATGATGATTCTGCTGGTGATTCTTTCAAGGAAATTGAAGCCGAATATGAAGATACATATACGTATTATGACATATTGAATCGTGTACAGGATGCTTTAGCAGGCATGGACAAAGGTAAACTTATGGAAAAGTATGAAGGTGGATATATATTCAGCAATGGTAGAAGTGTAGATATCAAATACATGGACAAAGGACAGTCGTACGTAGTATTTGATTTGTTTAGAAGTCGCAAGGAACGCATTAACTACGAGATCATTGAACTCAAATATGGGAGTTTCGACAACACGAAATATGAAAGTAAAGAGTTTGATCCACCAGTAGTGATAGTTTTCACTAATGATGTTCCATGTTTGAAGAAATTTCCAACGTATCGATGGTGCGTGTGGAATATTATAGACAATAGACTGAAAAGTTATGATCAAGAAATGTGTCAATGCAAATGTTGTAGAAATTCTTCCACATCAACACCGAAAAAAGAAAAGATAAAACACTAAAGAAATTTTAAAGATAAATGTCTTTACGAGATGTTTATTTCCTGAAAATTAAAATAACAATTACTACTAAATATAACTACTCTGTCCCCATCTCCGTCTTTAGTCTCCACTCAATAGATAGTTGGAGACAATGCATTATTTTTTTCATATTATAAGGCTTGAAATTTGTTACTTGTCATACTTATTCTCAAACAATTATGTCCAGTCAAGCATCGACACAGCAAACAACGCCTTGTGAGAACACCAGTGAAAACGAGCAAAAAAGCGAATCTTCTTCTCAGCAACCCATGGATGATATAAATGAATATGAAAAAATGATAGAGATGGCAGAATATTATTTGCGAGATGCTGAAGAACAAAAATCGAGCGAAATCGAATCCATGCAAGATGACAACCCAGACGGGGCAGCTTGTTATATGAGAAATTGCTACGTTTGTGACGGTTACTGTTATGATAGTGATAATTTTGAAGACATTGAGACCGTAGACGAGGAAGTAAAAATTGACGAAATTGAACCAAGCATTTTTGTGAGCGAAAAAAAGAATTGACATTAGTTTTCAATTCGCTCAAACATTTATGATACTTCATTAAGTGCTTTCCGAATGAAAAGGTTCAAACAATTGTTTTGATGTTTTAACTTTGAATAAATGCGTTGAAATGCAATTTGATTGTTTGTTTTATCTCGATTGAAAAATAGAAGCATAGTAACATAGTAGCAAGCACTGTACCTAGCATTGTAGATTGCATGGTCCATGGCTTAAAATAATGCAATGAGTAGAACGAATATAGTTCATATATAAAACTTACCTTTTCCTCTCATGTCATACTTGTCAAAATCTTCTGACCAAGTAATTACATTACACATTATGGGTTTCAAGAGAATCATCAGATTATGTTTGAGGAAGCTGTGCAAAAAGTCTTCGCATCACAGAACACCGAAAGAACTTGACAGTGTGGAGAGGCACACGTGCCCGAAACTATATCCGTGTTTGATTTGTTTCAAAAAAGGGGATGCTGAGAAAACAGAACAGAAAGCTGCAAGCCACCAGTGCCCTGAACTGTACCCCTGTTTGGTGTGTTTGTTGTATGAGGACTTGTCGAGTGTTGACAAAACGTGCTGTTACAAGCGTGTTGAAGATCTCAGCACCAGCGACAACAGTGAGAAAAATCAGAACCACGAAGCACTTCGCCAGTTCTTCGCCAGGCGTGGGAGACAGTTTGTGCCAAAACGTTGTTAACAATAAATTGAGTGATGAACAGACAATAATTATTAACAAAATAAAATGTATGAACTGTTCGTGTTTTATTGTGTTTATCTATAGTAATCTAGTTGGAATCACTTAAGCTTTAAGAACAACTATGCTTGCTCATTGTTATCAAACGAGTAATGGTCATATAGTCATATATATGTGCAAATCGCTATGCATAACTCCTCAAAGGTACACAGAATGTATCGTAAAATGCTACAAAGTACGATACTTAAGCAAAATAAATCATGAAATAAAGTAAAACAATCACAGACTAACATTACGATTTTCGGTACAAGCTATACTGAGCTGATTATTATAAGGGAAAGTGTTGCCTGTCGTGTTCACTTGGATACGGTTGAACCCATGTAAACAATACTCTTTGTGTGTAAAATTTGGGATATTTTCTGTGTTTGAAGGTACGACCTTGGTAGTTATAGTTTCTATAATGTTTTCGCGATTGAATCAAGCCGGGTTTATGCATATACAAGAGATATAAATGACTTTACGAGGTTTTAAACATTTCCAATTTCAGAAAATATTTCTACTTTCGATTTCGTTTTTCTCAAAATGAACAAACATTTTATTTTTTCCTAATGTTTAATTTCATAAAACGATACATAATACATAATTAAGATAATTTCAATTATTTTTAATGAGTGTATTTTCTTTATTTTCGTAAAAGTTTAAAAAATAAATAAATAATGCAATTCATGGAATGATATGACGTGATATGTATGACGTCATATTGCAGAGTTCTCGCTGTGCGCTGGTCGGCAATCTTGAAAAATAAATTGTGAAGGTCGTATTTCCAGCTTTCCTACGGTAAATATGACATGCATGTTTAAAAGTTTTATGCGAAATTGTGTCTAAATATATGATGTATCATATTACCAGCAAGTTTTGTCGATGTATCTATTGAATTCCATAAAAACTTCTGTCAAAAGAAATTGGTCCCAGCTCGTTTTAGAATGCTTCGAACATTCTCGAAGCCCGAGCTGCCGATTTTAGAAACTTTAATTCTCGGCTAGATATATTGAAAAACAAAGTAAGCAGTGTTAATTCATATCTCTTGTCTTGTTTATGTCATATTTTGAGTGATTTTAACTTTGTTTAGGGACCAAACTGACAGAAATAAGAAATGGCAAATCATGCAAGATTGATAAATATCTTCTTCTATTTCTTTGTTTGAAAAATATGTTGAAACTTATTATTTTTAAACCAGAGACGGCAGTTCAGATGCAGTCGTCTTATGTGTCAGAAAGCTGGTGATCAAAATGGTTGAAAGCAGTACCCAAGAAAGTACATTTACTAGTAAGTAAAACCACTCAAAATTAATTCCATGAATTGAACTGTCATATCATAATCTCAGTGCTTAGTCTGTTTGGAAATATGCTTGGAATATTTTTTTTATAAACTGATAATTTATCTAATAACAGACACTGTGTTTGATTTATTACATTGAACTGCTATTAAATAAATTTTCAGTTTGTGTTTGATATCTACCAATGCCATAAATGCATAATTTTGTTCCTGTTGTAAATGATAAGAAATGTTGGGAACATAATACCTTCTGCATGTGAACAGTTTTTCTGTTTCTGTTTGTATGTAGTAAGTATTTTGTTTTCAGGATTATTTCAACATTGTTGATGTGGATGAAGTGTGCACTTAGCCATGCTTTTAATGGAATGGAAAATGTAAAAAACTAACAAGCAATATGTGCAGTTTTGTTGATAAAATGTTTTGTTCCAGATTTGTGAGGAGTAACCTTGCCTATATTACGGTATATTACCTGAAGCTCACCCAATATGCAGTGTGTTCTGCTCTGTCAATAACAAGTAAGTAATTTCACCAAATTTCATCAGAAACAAATCTCAAAGTTACAATGAACAGTAAAGTTAACTCATCTTGGTACTTTAATATACTGAAACACTGAACCAACATGATTTGATTTTGCTCTTTGTACTTATTTCACATTATGATAGCAAAATTACAGCTATGTGTCAAAGAGATTCATGACATTTGTCATACATTTCACTCTTTCAGTTGTCAAACCAAATGCTAAGTGTCAAATCGATTCATGATATTTAGCATGTGTCATACATTTCACTCTATTATTTGTCAAACCAAAAGATGAATGTCAAATTATTTACACATGCTAAGCAGTTTATCATAATTTTACTCTTATTATTTGTCAAACCAAAAGATGAACGTCAAATTATTTGAAGATGCTAAGCATTTATCATACATTTTACTCTTTTTATGACAAATCGACTCACAAATTTAAGCAAACCAGGTGACGATGTACAAATCATTTAGGGTGACGAGCTTTTTGGTTACCTCGCCCAGCCAAACTAAAAGACTTAAAGTATATCTATAAGTCTTTTAGTTTGTTCGGGCGAGCGAGCCAAAATCTCGTCACCCCAAAATATTTGTACATCGTCTCTTTGTGTGCTTAATTTTGAGATTCAACTAAATCGTTCTAAATTCAATGTAAAAAAAAGTTTCATAAGGGGGTTACCCAGTGTGAAAAAACTACATCGCTTAAACGCAAATGCGCTTTGGTAGGTATATAGCTAAAACGCGAATGCGCTATGGTGAAAATCCAAAGTCAAAAAATTTGAAAATTTTGAAATGTTGTCCAATAAATCATGATTTTAAGCACTGTTTTAGTGAACTGCTCTGTCATTTGTAAATCAAAACTGAGGAATGGTTAATATGTTTTGAGACTAAGCATTTACAACTCACTGCAAATATTTTTTGGTGGTCAAAGACTTAATAGAAGTTAATTAGCCTGTGTTCATATTTAGTAAATGAAAATTAGTGAGGTGAAGCTTATATTGTTAAGTTTTATTGTATCTCATCTGGCAGGGAAAACAAGATCATTTAAGATTCATGTTTTTGGTGGCAAACAAATTGAACAAGTATTGTTCTTATATTACTCATTGATGTTTTCATTTTTCAACAGAAATGTTTTGTTTTTTTCAGCTCTGTATGGCTGGTCTGACCTCAGTGGAAGTTGTTCGTTTAAATGGTTTCGGGACATTGAAGTACAACAATACAAGGTAAAATACAAAGTGCTTATTAATTTTTTAACTTGTTCATCTAGTAGTATATGATAAAAAGTTTTTGAACTTGTTCATCCAGTATTATATGGTACATACAACAATAATGTAGAATATTAAATCACTGAGTTGCGGCTTCTCTGAACAAACATCTGTTCACTTTATGTCCAAAGTTTTTTGAGAAACAAACAGGGCATCTGTTTTCCCAGTTTGTAGATTTTCTCGTTTTGCAGAATGTCCCACCAAGAGTGAAGGGCTGCCTGTTTGCTTCAGATTACCAGTCCTCCTCGCTGATGATTTCTGAAGTCCTTACTCTTATTATTTGTCAAACCAAAAGATGAATGTCAAATTATTTGAAGATGCTAAGCATTTATCATACATGTTACTCTTTTTTATGACAAATCGACTCACAAATTTAAGCAAACCAGGTGACGATGTACAAATAATTTAGGGTGACGAGCTTTTTGGTTACCTCGCCCAGCCAAACTTAAAGACTTAAAGTATATATATAAGTCTTTTAGTTTGGTCGGGCGAGCGAGCCAAAATCTTGCACCCCAAAATATTTGTACATCGTCACTTTGTGTGCTTAATTTTGAGATTCAACTAAATCGTTCTAAAATCAATGTAAAAAAAAGTTTCATAAGGGGGGTACTCAGTGTGAAAAAACTACATCGCTTAAACGCAAATGCGCTTTGGTAGGTATATAGCTAAAACGCGAATGCGCTATGGTGAAAATCCAAAGTCAAAAAATTTGAAAATTTTGAAATGTTGTCAAATAAATCATGATATTAAGCACTGTTTTAGTGAACTGCTCTGTCATTTGTAAATCAAAACTGAGAGAATGGTTAATATGTTTTGAAATTAAGCATTTATCATTTTTGTAAAAATCGAATGTTATTAATGAAACCAAAATTTACCAGAGTAAACATTAATTTGCTATTGTATGTAAGAATGTTTCGTATTTTACACTGTTTCATTTCATTTTTTCAGATGAGATGCCATACACAGGGGATCCGACAGAAGACAGCAGACAGAATTCGTCGATCTATTTGAAATGTCATTGCTTATTTGAAAAAAGTTACCTATCCACACTTGTTCGTTTTAAAATATTGTTTTTATTATATGTGCTTCGTACCGTTGCTTTTTGTTAATCAGTTATTCTCCAACACTTGTATTTCGTGTTTTACATGAACATTGAAAATTTAACATACAGTAAATAATTTCAAAAAATAAAAATCAAATGGAGAAATACTGATTTATCTGCTTTGCTTTTATGTTTGTGCTGTCTTGCTTACCCCAGTAACGCGGGTCTTGTTTGCTATTGTGAGTACTGTTGTTTGTTTTTTGACCATCCAAAGTATTGTTCACGAAAGATAAACCATTTTTTTCATAAAATTGGTTACATTTTGGTCTGTCGATTTTTTTAACTGAAACCACAGTCAAACGGTTTTTCACAATATTTTTTTTATGAGAAACAGCCAGACTTGGTCACGGCTGAAACCGAGGAACATTTGTGATTGAACAAAATTTTAGCAGTAATGCTGCTTGTAATTCATAAATTTATTAAGCTTTGGTCTTGTCATATTGATTACGATATTGGTTGGAGCATAACTTGGTAAAATGGTAAACATTTTGATAGTGTGCACAAGAGCAAAATTTGCACTGCATTTTAATTTTTTTCATTTTTTTGCGAAATGCTGTTGACAAAATGATTTGTTTGTTCGTGCCAGCATGGGTCTACGAGATTCGTTTCTCACTGTCCTTTATGCGGCGGTTTAAGATGCAAGCCTGTTGTTTTGTCAATGTCTATAAAGTTTAGCTTGAATGAAAATTGAAATCAATATTGCAAGATCAAGCACTTTTTAAAAAAAATGTTAGTCAAAAGTGTTAGAATGTAGATTCGTTGTGAAATACCAGTGAAATGTACTAGGTTCATTGCATTCTTAGTTTGGTTTCGAAGTACAAAACTTCATTCATCACAAACATTCCTCTTGAACGACCGAACATTGATATGTGGCAATGTTTTCGTTCAGCAAAATGATTTGGCAAAAGTAATTTAAAGGCTAGCATGAGTATGGAGGTGTCGTTAGACCAGCTTAGTATTGGTGTAAGGTGGTGTACAGTGCCAATACTAGGAACCACTCATGTTCACCATTTCACGCTACAGGCAATGAAAGATAGGGAGTGGCAACTTCTTTGTATTGCCGTGGTCCGACAGTCCACACAGTCTTTACAATGAGAGGGGAAACATAGGCAATCGGATGCTTCTTCCTAATTGTGCCTTGTCGAGTAACTGCCTTTGGCGTTGCCTTTATTTTAAAATTTGTGAACAAATACAACTAGGTTAGGACCACATAGGCCCGATTGTTCAGAAAGTCGCTAAAAGTTAGCGAATCGTCAAATTAACAATCGCTACATTTTTTATGTATCGCTTGCTAACAAATTGTTAAAATTCCGATTGTTCAGACTATTGTTATCGCTATCGCTAACTAATAATCGTTAAACTATTTAACGATATCGCTAGGAAGTTTAGCGATATCGCTAAATTTTAAGCGACAAATGTATAATGGGGTTGACCCATAATGCATTTGCTTTTTCCACAATGCATTTAAATGCATAAAGTATTACCCACAATGCATTGAAAAAAACATAATGGCTGCCCAAGCAGACAACACTTTGTCATTGTCAGAAAAAAATAAGAAAAGAGGTTGCAACTTTAGTGCATATGAGAGGGAAATTCTCATAACTGAATATGAAAAAGTAAAGGACAAATAAAATAACTCAAAGGTATCACAAGATGCGAAACAAAAGATGTGGGATTGTATTGGAAGTGCTGTTTCACTTGCTGGAGTTGGGATAAGAACAGGAAAAGATGTGAGAAACAAATTTCACAACTTGAACCGGGTTGCAAAGTCAACAGAAATGCAACAAAGAAAGCATTTGAAGGGAACAGGGGGTGGACCACCATCTGAAAAACCGCCCGAGGAGGTGCTCCGCCTTATTAACATCAATAAGGCAGACCCAGGCTTCAGTGGGATTCCTGGTGGGCTAGAAACCACAATTGCAGCAGAGAAGGGTATAAGACTTCTTAATTCATTGTTTATTTATAGATTTAATCATCAAGTACTACTTAATTCATTAAGTATCATGTTTATTTACAGATATATTTCTACACTATCAAATGCTTATTAAAATATTTCCGTCTGCTAAAAAGATACATAAATGAACTCGACATGTTCTAAAAATAGAAAATGGAATTCCTACCTCCATTTTGTTCCATGTGGAGTGTGAATATGACAAATCCTTGAATAATGATAAGATGTCATGATAATTTACCATAGTCAATTGGCCATGACATAAGTTCATACCTTTGCAGATACATGCTACGTGTCGCAGCATCAAATATTATCCAGTAAAGCGATTTTTTTCTTCCAGCGCTTGCCAACTTCTGTCATGATTCATGTGCCACTTGATTGTAGAATGGTTTAACCGGTTTATGTTATTAAAATTCGAATGTCACAAACTTTTAACACGATGAAATAATCATTAAATCACAAACAGTTGTAAACAAATAAATGTGATACATGTTAAATGTATCTTTTGCAAGCATTTATATCATTTTGTTTAGATCTATTAATTTATTTATTTAAAATTATTATCAAGCAATTCTATATTTCATGACAGTGCCTTCCCTTGATATTTGAGGCCCTGACATGGGGTCACCATAACCCATTGTATAAATAAAATCCAAATTTTGAGACGGTTATTAGTATTGAACTGCTTCGATACAGCACATTAGATGCAATGGATTTTATTTTATCCTTTCAATTTAACTTTGTTTCATCTATCATCGATGTAACTTTATAAAATAAACATAACATATATTTTCAGAATTAAAGGTCGATGAGCTGCCAAATGGTGATGTGGTTATTCAAGTCATACCAGAATCAGATGTATGTTTATTTTATTCAATTGTAAATTATCATGTTGATATAATGTATACATTTATGAATTAAATACCTTAATTTTTAGCAATTAAAATTGAATTATATATCAACAATTGATCATTAAAGAGTGAACATGTAATCACACCCTATTCTTAAATAGTACACTTCGATGTATGCTTTATACATTTACAGTCAGAAGCAGAGAGACGTGCAGTGTTCGATTTGGACGTAAGAAATTTAAAATTATTTTCTAGGCTGTATTAAAAATGTTAATGGATTTAGAGGCTGAAGGAGGAAACAAATTCTGAAATAAAATATATAATTAAATGGGTGTTATTTAGGGTTATTTAGGTCAAACTCAGCTGCAAGATATATATTTTATTACATTGAAGGTAAGGTACACACATACGAAGCCAAAATCATGACTTGTAAAACAAAACAATAATTCTATCCAATGTGTATTAATTCTATATCTTAATTTGCTTTCTCATATCAGACGATAGAATTAGACAGAGGAAGCCAGTCCACCGGCAAGGAATTCCAAAGTAGAATGCAATCCTCGAGTAATCAGCAAGTGAAAAAAATGAAGTAAGCAATTTTATACATATAAGGAATTGTTAACTTTAAAATGGAATACTAACTTATTTGAACTCTGGAATGAAATATGTAGCTGTATATTTATGCAACAAGACGTGAATAGACATAATAACATTGTATTTATCGCATTGAATGTTTTCGTCTAGATATGAAGATGATACTACCTTCAATAAACTTGGTTTCAAATACAAGCTGAATAAGCAATAGATGGGCAACGCTGCAAATGTTGTTTTATTTAGTTATTAGATACAATAATTTTAAATTT
This sequence comes from Mya arenaria, assembly GCF_026914265.1. Lineage (NCBI taxonomy): Eukaryota > Metazoa > Mollusca > Bivalvia > Myida > Myidae > Mya > Mya arenaria. The sequence goes on from NC_069122.1 coordinate 8,022,719, forward strand.
TAATTAATGTTTTTTTTTTCATTAACATGTTATCCTTGCAGAACATCTCTGCAGGAAAAGGTGCAGACAGCTCAACTGGAATGGTTCGAAGGACAAAATAAAAAAGTTGAGCTGGAGATGGAGCTTTTGAGGGAAAAGATCGCAACGTCTAGGGAGAAAAGGAAGCTGTTTAAAGCTTTGCAGATAGAGTTGAAGGGGAAGGATGACATGGACATAATTCCATTAGTTTGTGACGAATAGGGTAAGTGGATCAGTTAACAGAAATGCATAGAACACGTAACATAAACTTTACTTTGTTACATCAAAACAACAACATAGCACCAGCTGCATGCTTCCTTCCAATAGGAAATGTTCCTATCCAAAATAGGCCTGCGCAATATGGTCACGGATGGCAAATCCATTTTCACCACCAACATAGGGTATAAGTGGAAGTTCATCCACATCGCCGTCATCAACGTCAGGTTCACCAAACAACATGGCAATGTTATGCAATACTGCGCAAGCGACAATCTCTCTACATGCTTGAGCGGGTGTCTTCCTTACCTAGAGTATAGTATATAAAACAAATTGAATAACTTAACATATATAGGCAAAGCTTCGAGCTTATATATATATCCTTTTTTATATCATTTTTTTAAGATATATAGCATTATTACATAACCTAAATTAATCTATCAAACAGACCTTCTTGCACATGACGGAGAATCTTCTCTTCCATCTACCAAATGTTCTTTCTATAACAACCCTCGAACGGCAGTGGGCTGTGTTGAATCTGGTTTTCACCGGTGTATCAGAGACTCTGTACGGCGTCAACATGTAACGCGAACAAGCATATCTTAAACAGACAAGAGAGAGAAATACTTTAATCTTGTGGCTGTTAATAATGTTATAATTTGTTGTTTCAGATTGGACCATAGCAGATAAGAAACAGGGGGAGATCATCAGTTCTGAAAATAATACTGTGTTAAAAAGATGACACTATTCATTCTGAGTATTAATAATGTTTTAATTGATCTCATATGATAAACATATTGAATTCAAAGGTTTGAAATATACATTATAACAGTGTGATATACTGTTGTAATAATAATTAGATTAATTTTTTTTTTATCTTTCAAATGTTTGTGTATATTGTGTGTTGCCCAAAAGTTTTAATGTGGACCTGCCCGCTGTCAGCAAGTAGAACACCATCTTCAAGTGTATGAATATTTTCCTCCAGAAAGTCCTGTAGCGAAGACGCTCGAAAAACAAAACTGTCATGCGCAGAGCCCGGTCATTCTGCATTTATGAAAGTAAATCTTCCTGAAAATAAGGTTAATTCACTGAACTTTATCAACAGACGATTGATTATGGGATCATAAGGTCAAATGACCAAGTTAATTGTTATCTTTTAAAAAAGGATTTCACCTTGATAAACATAAGACCCAGCTCATCCTACATCTTCAAATATAAATTCAAATACTGATGTTAATACACAAAACATGATTTTGAGGTCAGTGTCCTTTTGACCAAATCACTAAATGATATTAATCCTTTCCAATAGGCGAAAATTCAGATTCAGACTTTTACTTTTCAAAATCGGGCGGAATACTCAGTTAATATGCAATACACACGATAGTTTATGATAAACACATACGTGAACAATTAAAACAGGATTCACCTGAATAATGTATTGCAATATTATGTACCTTTATTATCACAAACTGCCATTACATTTATGGATGCCCTTCCCTTCCTGTTAATGAACGGCCTTTCTTCTGTTGGGCCTGGCTTCGTAATTTCAACATGTGATCCATCAATGGCACCTGTTGTCGAAACACATTTTATTACAAATGAGCATAATTAATATAAATTGATCACTATGAAACGGAATGGAAATTCTTTAATCCATCTACAAATATTTGTTTTTAAGATTAATGATAAATTTAACAACAGCTTTAAAAAAAAAAATGAATGAATTGAACCAAAATTAATGCAACATATGAACGTATCAGTGATAATGTGATGTTGGTTACACTCATAATTTTTATATTTTTTAATACATATGGATGATTTCGCACCAATCACATTTGGAATCCCAGCTACATCCGCAAACCCTGCCATAATGTTGCGACGGGTGTCCATTCTAGTCGGCCAACGTATAAAGCGATCTTTCATCTCTACAAGACCTTCTGTTACATGTTTTACCACGCGACAAACTGTCGCCTTGTCGCGCCCCATGGTGTCCCCTACCACATCGAAAAATGCCCCAGTGGCATAATAACGTAGAGCAATGCAAACCTGAGGGTAAGAAAACATACGTATGTTTTCACGTAAGTTTTTGTTTCATTGATAATACATTTATGTTTTCTACGAATTTATTATACAGTTCTCAATATTACTAACTGTACTATTATTTAAATAATTATAACGCTCCTTAGCTTTACTTTTTGTTCATTTCTTGAGATTCTGTTTTCCACCGATTTTTGTATTGAGAATATTTGAAGACGGGCCTCTCTTAAACACTACGAAACCGGTTTAGCAATAAAAAAAATTAATCAATGCTATCATAAAATTGGATACAGAAATAAAAACACCAGGAAAACCGTGTATACATTTGTGGATTACACTCAAATTGCAAGACACATAAGGTACTTTACGATTTGATTCAATGCATTAATTAATCATTGTTTGAATCTTATCGTAGATAACTTGTATCTACCTGTAGATGACACAAACCTACTATTCAATTTCAACAGTGGAAGGTAAATTTTGCTTTGTCATTCTGGCATAAGTATAAAATTAACAATTAATATCACGGGTCTATTAACTGATTAAAGGTCCATGTTAATATTAATGATTGAAAGGTATATATATATACACATAAGTCCAATTATAATTCCTCTGATTAATTGAAATTTGTACCCAAAATGAAAAAAAAATGGTATAAATATTTACCTGCTCTGCGGGATCCATGGCACAACCTTTACCGGTAGGTCTACGGAGCCTTTCTTCAAGCTGGTCAGTTATAAATTGCAACCCTTCCTTACCAAATCTGTACTTTGCACGCAGTTCCTTGTCTGTGAGAGTTTTATATACAAAATTTGGCCGATAAACACGTTTTTTCCTGATGTTTACATTCTGAGCACCAATTATTGCGGCCATTTTGTTTGTCGTCGTTAACCGTCGCTAAATTTTTGATATCAGGGTAAGAGGTGATTTAAATTTGTTGTTAGTTTAACGAAAATGTTGACGATCGCTATTGCTAAAAACTTCTGAACAATCAAAAACAAATTAGCGAATATCCTAACGATCGCTATCTGTTTATCGCTAAATTTAACAACGATTTTCGTCGTTAACTATTTAGCGACTTTCTGAACAATCGGGCCATAATAGGGTAACGATAAAAATTAGGTTTCCCTTTTAATGTTTGAAGATAACAGCCACTGGCGTTATACTTCAAAAAATGGCTCGCAATACATATCACACAAACATTCAACATTTCAACATTTTGTCAGCAGCATTTTTCATTTTTCAAAAAAAAAATACTCAGATGTACAAAAATAATGCAAAAACATGAACAGCAAATTCACAAATTCTGCTGTGTTGAAATTTAAAAAATCAAACATGAGATTGTATGAAAAAGCTTCTTTTTTATTTTCAAACATATTAAATCTGACGATCATAAGCCATATGTACAAAAATAATGCAACTCTGAATTGTAATTTCATGCTCTCAACAAAAAATATGCATCGAAAATTGTGAAAAATTGTGAAAATCTAGAAGTTGACGAGGATCTCAAGATTTCAAAAAGGAACTATAGGCTTTATTTCACACAATATTTCATGAAAAAAAAATCAAATCTTCATAATGTTCAAAATCTAGAAATTAACGAGGTATCTCAAGATTTCATAAAAACATTATAGGCTCATGCAACTCTCAAAAAAAATAACAAATTTCAATAATGTAGACCCACGTCCATGTAGCACGCAGAAAATGTTCTTGCTTCAAAAAACTAGCGCCGACATGAAATTTTCATATTCATTTTTTTTTTCAAACAATTGAGATATCACAATCATAAGCCATATGTACAAAAAAAAACTCTGAATGACAATTTTATGATCTGAACATTCGAATATTTTGAAAATCTAGAAATTAACGTAGGATCTCAAGATTTCAAAAAAACGAACTATAGGCTTCATTCTTCAAAAATTATAGGCTTCATAAAACTCACTCAAACACTCAGATTTCAAAACCTTCAACATTTGTGCTCTGAAACTAGCGTTCACACCAGTTTTCATGAGAAAAAAATAAAATCTTCATAATGTTGAAAAAATATAGGCTCATGCACATCTCTCAAAAAATTACAAATCTCACAATCATAAGCCATATGCACAAAAAAATGCAGCTAAGTCGATGAAACATGAAAAATTGATATCTTTCTGAGACTGGCGTTCACACAAGATTTCAATTTTTTTTATAGGCTTCATTTATTCAAAAAATTATAGGCTCATGCAAATCTCTCAAAAAATTATAGGCTCATGCAAATCTCTCAAAAAAATACAAATTTCACAATCATAAGCCATATGCACAAAAAAATGCAGCTAAGTCCATGAAACATGAAAAATTGATATCTTTCTGAGACTGGCGTTCACACAAGATTTCAAAAAAAAAATTATAGGCTTCATTTATTCAAAAAATTATAGGCTCATGCAAATCTCTCAAAAAATTACAGATCTCACAATCATAAGCTATATGCACAAAAAAAATGCAGCATCAAGTCCATGAAACTTGAAAAAAATGATATCTTACTGAAACTGGCGTTCACACAAGATTTCATGAAAAAAAATAATATCTTCAAAATGTTCAAATTCCACCAAGTCCATGAAACTTGAAAAAAATGATTTTGCTGAAACTGATTTCACATAATCTTCATAGAAAAACTACTTCATTCACATATTTCAAAATCTCGAGCCATTTGTACAATAATAATGCAAGTGATAATTATGAGACTACTTCATATGAGCGTATAAATAAAAGCGGTTAAAAAAATAGTCCTAACAATTTATGCACAATTATAATGCGATGCGCATTAATTTTGGCCATCGGGTATATAAGCTCCACATTTTTCAATATTCGTCATTCCAGTAGCAAGCTCTTAGCTCAGAAGTGCTATTAGTCTGCTGGGAGCCCAAAGTGGGTTTGAACTTCTCAGATTTCTCCTCGCACTATGAACTTGGTGCATCAGAGATACAGAGAAAATATCTGAGAGTTTTTTTTGACCTTCTGGTTTGAACATGAGAACCGTATGTCGCGATACCTCATAGTTTTTCGCTCTTGAGTCTGGCCAGCTCATGTTGTCGATCACTTTGACATTGCCTGACGAATACGATCATTCTCTGTGATAACCATTAGATCATATACAATTCAAAAGCGATTTTGGCAAGTGATTTGTTATTTGCGTCTGGTAGCATGAGCATAGAAGTATAGCTTCGACGAGATTTGTTTCTCATTGCTCAATATGCTACGGTCTTGGATGCAATGCGATGATTTTGTCAACTTCGCAAAACATGTTGGCAAAAGTAAAATTTGAGAGGCTACCATGAGTATGGAGGTGTCGTTAGACCAGCTTAGTATTGGTGTAAGGTGATGTACAGTACCAATACTAGGAACCGCTCATGGTCATCATGTCGCGCTACAGGCAATGCAAAATAGGGAGTGGCAACCTCTATGCTCACGAGTACCCCTTTTCTGTACGCTAGTGCATGCATAGAGAGTGGACGAAGCGAATGGGGCGCTAGTCCTAAGTGTGCCCTGTCGAGTAGTTGCCTTTAGCGCTGCCTCAGTTTTTTTTCAAAATTCAAAATTCAATCGCTTCTTTGCTCATAAGGTGCGCTCATAAAAGGAAATGCTTTCTGAGATTATAGTTAGCATTTCCTGCCTGCAAGTAAAGCGAGCAAATATGCCTCTATGTGCTTAAGAGGTGTGTTTGAAAGTGAACTCTGTAGCCTTCTCTTAGCTCAAAAGAGAAATAAGTCTACGAGTTTTCAAGCCTAACTTATGGTTGAGGTACTTGAAGTTGATCGCAGAAATCCCTTCTGTGATCGGACAATGCGGCTGAGGCACTCGATTCTTGCCCCAGTACAGGCCTTCTTGTATCAGATATCACTAGTTCGGCGTTGTACCTACAACGAGTCAGCAATACCCCGTTTGTTTCACCCGAGTAGTCCAGCACTCTACATTATAGGTGTAACAAATTGTAGAAGGTCGCCTGGAAGGCCTCTAATGGGTGCTGATTTTGCGTAGTGTATGACACTAGGAAAATAGGTTTCTGGCTCAGAGTTACCGTTTTCCGATCTCGCTCTTACTAAAACAATCGCTTCTTTGCTCATAAGGTGCGATACATAAAAGGAAATGCTTTCTCAGATCATAGTCAGCATTTCCTACCTGCAAGTAAAGCAAGCAAACTTGCCTCTTTGTGCTTAAGAGGTATGTTTTAAAGTGAACTCTGTAGCCTTCTCTTAGCTCAAAAGAGAAATAAGTCTACGAGTTTTCAAGCCTAGCTTGTGGTTGAGGTACTTGAAGTTGATCGCAGAAATCCCTTCTTTGATCGGACAATGCGGCTGAGGCACTCGATTCTTGCCCCAGTACAGGCCTTCTTGTATCAGATATCACTTGTTCGGCGTTGTACCTACAACGAGTCAGCAATACCCCGTTTGTTACACCCGAGTAGTCCAGCACTCTACATTATAGGTGTAACAAATTGTAGAAGGTCGCCTGGAAGGCCTCTAATGGGTGCTAATTTTGCGTAGTGTATGACACTAGGAAAATAGGTTTCTGGCTCAGAGTTACCATTTTCCGATCTCGCTGATGCCGTGGGTAACCTGACCAATGCCAGTCACAAGTCTGGATGAAAAACAGGGAGTGACCACATTGCATAACAAAATACTTTTCACATTGAATGTTTGACATTATAACAATTGTAAACATTTGCTTGTGTTTGATTTCATGAAAACAATTGTTTATAATTATGTATATTGATATGTTTGCAATGTTATGTATGTTATGCATGTTTGTACTTTGTTATCTGCTTACATTTTGAATAAAACTGAAATTAGAAGCATTAGTCGTATATGAGAAATTTTCAATAGTTATGCAACGATTGAGTGAAACAAAATTTAAGCATCATGAAGACTTCCGTCTTTTGAAATGCTTCAAACTGCAATCATTATGCTCACTTCACTTTCACGTGAAAGCAATTTTTAAATTTCATATATTTTTCAAAATCTTCAAACATAAGAAAAAACTCATGTTTCCTTTGTATTATAATTTCAAGCTCTTATAATCTTCACTTCTCAGCTCATTTGCACCAAGTACGGTGGTCGAGTGGTTAAGGCGTTGGACTCAAGTTCCAATGGACGATGTCCGCGTGGGTTCGAACCCCACCCGTACTAATACTTTTGCATTTAAGGCAATATATATGGCCCGGAATTAACATAACTGGGTTTTCCCATGCCGGTACAAATAAAAGGTGAATTTCGAGCTATTGAAATTCATGTAACAGTCCAATGACTCTATTGTTTCCGAAGTAACGTGTGTATATTACAACGGTTTAATTTTGTTTGTACCGGAGGATTAGGTTGGGAAAACCAGAATATTTGTAATTCCGGGTTTAAACTATTGTCCATTCGACTAAGCGTAACTGCAAAGTTTTGTAAGGATTACATGAGCAATTTGGCAGATCGTATGACCTTTGCATTATAATTTCAAGCTCTTATAATCTTCACTTCCCGGCTCATTTGCACCAAGTACGGTGGCCGAGTGGTTAAGGCGTTGGACTTAAGTTCCAATGGACGATGTCCGCGTGGGTTCGAACCCCACCCGTACTAATATATTTTGCATTTTGGCTGACATGCGATTAGTATCCAAGATATTTCGTAATTTGGCATCACCTCAGCATGAAAGAAGAAACGCTACAAGAGTTGCAACTACAAAACGATGAAAAAAAAACATTTGTCAAATTTGTGTTACGGACAAAAAGTGTATTGTGTTTACGCCTTGTGGCCATTTGACTTGTCATGAATGTTCAATCAAAACTAGTAAATGCTATTTTTGCAGAACTGCTGTTATTGGAAAATATCAAATTTATGAATAAAATGTAAACAATTATTTGTATTTTTGCTTTCTGTTTATTTCATTTACATGGAAAGGTGAACTGTGTTAATCACTCAAACACTACCAGTTCTGATTCACACAGTTATGCTGTAGACAGCCGCAATACGCTAGTTAGCTCAAATTTCTAACATTGGTTAGCAAAGTTGACGAATGCAAGTTCGAGAAATAATGTATACGCTTTTAAGAGCATTTCAAACTATTTAAACACACAGCAGTGACTGTACTTTTCACTAACTATGGCAAAACGATATACTGACATCGTTGGGTTTGATGGACTACAGTACAATGATTATTTCAAAAGATTCTGTTGGGAATGCCAATTGTGTTGTGCTGGAGTCTTTACGTTAGAACCTTGTCAACGACATGAGATTTTGAACATTTTCCCTCCAGCTGGCTACTGCCAAAACTGTTTTAAGTATGTGTGGTAATGTATTGATTGTAAGGCTGATGAAACGCCACCAAAAGTGCGAATGAGAAACTATTGTTTGTCATGCTTCTTCCACCGATATGACAATCTTGCAATCTTGGCCGGCTAACCCTGACGTGGTTGAAGAAAGTTTTCGATTTGACAATTATCTTGTTTCACAAAATAAAAAATAAAAACTTGAAATAAATTACTTTGTTTTTGTATCTGATACCAAGACGCTCATTTTTTTCTCTGATGATTTTCAATTTTCATTTTCAATTTTCATTCTAAATTTTCATTCTAAATTTTCATTTTCAATTTTCACATTTTTCGTTTTTTCATTTTCACCCTCGTGGGACTAAACGCACCCAGCGCCGATATCGGGTTGTATGTTAAATAGTACTTCAGAACGCCAAACAACATACTGAACCTCACCTTTTGAAAGAGGCAATCTCGAGAACAATTTGGAATTATCGGAAGTGGTGTGTAAGCTGCCGGATACAGTTGAAGAAAGATGAACGACTGACACGGCATAGGCGTTGACATGCGTTGTGAAAGAGGTGGAAATTCCGGGGGTGGCGTTCGGGTTGATGGCGGTAGCACTTCTTGTTTCAATGTACGAGTAGGCAGTTGTCGGGGTTGTGTCGCGATCACTTCCTCCAACTCCGGCCCGTCGGACTTCTTTGGGGTAACATGAAAATGGTCCATCATAACTTCCACTACATCCACAACAGAAATGTTGGCTTCAGCCGTTATAGAAAATACACTAAAGAAAAACAGGCAAACACACAAAATTTAACGGTCAAAGTTAAACGTTTTATGCCACCACTACGTTAAGAAATATATTTGCAAAAAGTTCGTTTATTAACAAATAAGACACGATAAAACTAACCTGAAAATAAAAAAATGGTTCTATTGTAATCATGAATACGTGTTCACATTACGCTTTTGTGCAATTGTTATGAAGACAACGCATACCACTGCAAATAACACACATTTATATATAAAAGAACTAGTTGTCTGAACACTGGAGTAATAAGCGCAATATCTGGTGTTTCCGTGAAACACAAAACACAAATAATGTAAACATCAATCGTTGGAAGAATAATAAAAATGCAACCAAAATAATAACACAATCCCCCACATGTTATCTACCTTGAAAGAGAAATTAATCAATTTCAATAACATATTTTATGTTTTCTATTTCATTACATTACATGCCAAACATAAATAATTTGAAAGAAGTTTATACTATCCCGTCTGAGCGTCGAATGACAAATTCAATACTATAGAAGCACGAGGAAAACTACTTATTTACGCACGAGTAACCAAATCTATACCAAATAGTACTCTTATAATCCTATACCGCAGATATAATAAATACATTTATGTTTTCTATTTCATTACATAACATGTCAAACATAACAAATTTATTATTTACCTAAAGGATAATAATATAAAAAGAAGACAATGTCGATATGCCACAGACGGGATACTTTAATCGAATGAAAAAGAACGGGAACCTTCTTCTTCATGTTTTAAAACAAATTCATTTATTTGTTACAGTTGATACAAGTTATACTACAAATAATCAAATATCATGACAGAGAAATATATTTACATATGCATACAGATATATAATTATATTCAGTATGTCGTCCGAAACATATTATCAAATATTTTAAAAAGCAGACGGAAACAAGTTGTATCGAGTTTTCTCAAAACATGTAAAACGAGGGTTGCGTTAGATCGATCTGCAAAGACGGTCCTTAAATGATGTTTTGCAAATATCACTTTATGCCAATAACGTAAGATAAGGAATTAACGTCTTATCGTTTGTTTTAGAAGGACGAAAATTAGTTTCAGAGTTCGTGCAGGGGCCTTAAAGCATGGCACAGAGAAACAAACGATCTGTTATTACAGTCACGGGCGGTTCCCGGATTTGATGTTGGAAGAGGCGAAACGTAGGGGCGTATCCTTTTGACTTTCACACCTACCTCAGAACCGATTTGTTTGTTTAAAATGTTGGCAGAGAGTTTGAGGGTATTCCTGCAAGAAGTTCTACTCAAGTGATTGTTAGATGTATTTTATGACTTTTTTCACTAACATTGGACGTTTTAAGAGGTCATTATCTTATACCGCCCCCACCGGATACGCTAATGCATCATTTGATGCGACAATTTGAATTACCCCTATAAATTGTTATTTTGAGCACTCGTGGAAGTACAAAACTACACATTCAGTAAACGCCTTCGAAAAGTGAGAATAGTACTTGAATCTAACATCGGCATGAAGAATTCACGCACGATATACCGAAATTTGACACCTCATTCATGTATTGGGCCGCTCTGTCATGCTTGTGATCGCTTTGATATTTTTTGCCGTGATTATTACAAACTCAAAATCTAAAACGTTTCTTTCATTGTGACGAGAAGTGATCTTCTGTGTCAAGGTAAAATGCTCGCTTGCCACATAATCTTTTCTTTTCATTTCGATTAAAACTGGTCGAGGAGTTACGAATGTCTTTCGGTACTTTACATATAGTAAACTAAGGTGGTAACTTTACAGTGTTTCATATCATACAGAGCATTATAATGGTATCACAGCTGCAGACGAAGCGATACTTAAAACTGTTTTTATCTTTCATCTTGATCACTTTAGTAATTATTTTAAGTGGAACTGGATATGTATTTACAAAACCATCATTGGAATATAATGAAGGTAAGTCGATTATTTAAGCTGTTTTAATATCAACATATACAATTGTGTAATTTGTTATCATTTGAATAAAAGTCGTAATTTTTTAGAGTTCTTGAACCCTCACTACCATAGTGTGCGAGTATGTGGGGTGGTGGGGGGATATAGCAGTATAAAACAGAACAGCATTACAATTATAAAAACGTAAAGTGGATGAAATCATGTGTATATGTCAACAAATTGGTATTTCAATTCGTTTTGTTATTAAATTATCATATCAGGGATATTTCAGTACAATTGAGTATGAATAGCACTTGCTTTCAGACGCAAAAGAACTACAACGGTTTTTAATGGGCTTATATAAAAGCAATCTGAAACTAATCTCGATGTTTCAGTCAAAAGACATTCTCTTCGGCCACAGAAATCGGCGGAAAAATCAGTTAACGAAACCGAGAGTTTATGGAAGAGCGTCCGTGTTCTCTGCCTCATTCTCACTTCCAAAACCGGTCAAGCAAAGATGGCCGCCGTGAATGAAACCTGGGCCAGCAAGTGTGATAAAAAGTACTTTTTGTTTTGTAAGTGTTAAACCAAATTTTGTTATCTAGATAAGAAATAAGCTTTACTTGAGAACGAATGTTTGACGTGGATATATTATATTATTATTGTGTACATAGTTTATACATGTTTAACCCCCAGTTAATTTACATTTACTGACCGTTCCAAGGCGGTGACTAACAATCCTTGATAAATATACCTAGTTTTTTATATATAGTATGTATGGACTGGTTTTGAATTTTAGTTTTTGTGTTCTATGTATTTGGCGTTTACCCAGTGCCATTAAACCGAGTTTATGTTTAAACATTTTGCTACTGAAGATTTTCACATTAGTATAAAGTAAAGCTACGCTAAGCATTGGGCAAACTGTTCAGAACTTGCCTAAACTTACCAGCGATGTTAAGGTGAACTTTGTTTGATGTGCTCAGGAATTTAACTCAAACAGCTGAACGTTTAGTTTCATGGACGAAATAAGTTTGAAGTGTCACAGCTTGATAAAAACACTGCAGTTTACAAGTATATCATGGAAACATCTGAAGCAGTAAAGAGTTTAAACTTATCAATCTGACGTTCAACTGTTGTTGAGTCAAACAAAGTTCTGATCAATTGGTCCGTTATCTCCTACATTTATATTTATACACACTGAACAAAATTTCTACTTAGGTAGCCTAAAAAAGATATAAATTTAAATAGTTTAAATCCGGTATTAAATGTGTGAATTATACTTAACCTATCGTATGCACTAATAGAATACATAATGTTTAATCTAATGCACTCGAGTGAAAAGAATTGTGTATGCACATTTCGCGTGAAATGTTCTCGTGCAATCCGTGGTTTTCGTACATGATGATCTTCACTTGTTAATACACATTTTATGAACTGAAAAACATAACAAAATGGCAATAATGATCATAGAAGAGCGTGGTTTAGCGGTTGGAATGGTTCCAAATTCCAAGCAAACCGGAAGTGTCAATGACCGCAGGCGGAATCCTAAATCGAGAGTTATCACACGCCGCCAGGATAGGTACATTATTTTGAGTCATTTGAGTCATCGTTTTTAACCTGCGACGTCGACAGCGAGGCAAACCTTGGGTTAACATGGTGGAAAAATACACCGAAGACTGTTCGTTACAGCCTCCGCGAGGTCGGTATCAGATCTAGACGACCAAGAAAATGTATCGTATTACCTCAAAGGCATCGGCATGATCGGCTAGTGTGGGCGCGTTCTCACCTACGTTTCATGCAAGCTGATAGGTCTAATGTCCTTTTTTGTTGACGAGACGAGGGTAAAGTTGCAACAAGCTAATGGTCGGGTGCGGGTCTACCGTCGCCGAAGAGAACGGAACCACGCGGAGTGTGTAGTTCAACAGAAACCATTCGGTTGTGGTTCAGTTATGTTTATCTGCAGGCATGTGCATGCACACCAAAACGCCATTGGTCAGGGTACAGGGTTATCTGAATGCACTAAGTTACCAAAATGACATACTAAGACCTGTTATCCTGCCACACATAGCCGCCAATCGAGGTTTGTTACTTGCCTAAGAGATTATGCCGTGTCATGACGCAAAAGCAACGCAGCAATTGCTAAAAATCAGCAACATCCGAGAAATGCAATGGCCAGCTAGGAGTCCGGACTTGAACCCCATAGAGCATGTTTGGGACGCGCTCAAATGCTCAATAAGAGAACGGCCACAACCAGGTTATCTCGGACAACTTGATCAGGTGGTGGTGGATGCATGGACTGGGATTCTCCAGGGAACTATCCAAAAATACATTCGCTCCATGAGGTCGCGCTGTTGGACAGTGATTGCTGCAAATGGGGGCCATACAAAATATTAATTAAATTGTGACTTTCTAAACTGGCAGTGGTATTTATGGAATTGGCACAGATCATTCACTTTTCAAATGAATTTAAAATATAATGCTATGTAATTGTGTCAGACGAGTCGAATAGTCTTCGAATAGTTTTTGAGTTATTGTCTTTAAACTCATGTGACTTATTAGAAATTTTGTTCAGTGTATATTGGTATTTCTTAATGCTTAATTCTCCTTTCTTCAACGAGATGAATCTAAAATACCTAATTATAAAGTAACTGAAAAGATTTATCAATGAAAATATAGTTTTCCCTTAAACCACAATGTCCATTGCCCAATTGTAGATTTTTACGGTGGTCCTTTTCTTTAAACAACCTTACTTCACTATTAACTATCACTTTCCTTTGCAATCATCCATCGCCTTAGCAACAACAAATTTTGTTTGCAGCAATTTTTTTTTCTATGAAACTTATAACTTCCTAAAAAGCAGCTTGCTTCCTTAATAACCACATCTTCCATCAACAGCTATGGTCCTCCCATGCAACCATCAGCCGACTGCCTTTACATCAAGTTGCTTTAACAATCAAACTCTTTGTAACTATAGACGTCCACTTATTTGTCTCAAATAAGAGTCCAATGACTTCCATGGTAATAACTTTCTTCCTTAGTCCCTTTATAACATAAACCTTAAACTTTCTTAGAAACATTATTTTCTTTAAACGAGTGATCACCTTGGCCTTGGCTTGCTATCGTATTAATCACCACATGAATCAGCAACCACTAACAGAAACTTGCTAAGCAACCAGCTAATGCCTCAGCAACCACTTACTCACTTGGCAATAATTTGCTTCCGTAGTTTCTCAAGGTTCTCATATGAGCAATAGAGGGCCATATTGACCCTCTTGTTACGTACAAACGCAATTTAATGGTGTAAAGCTGCACTCTCATAGATAAACCATTTTTACATTTTTTTTGTCTTGGAAAGAGCAATTTTTGCATAAATTTCTGTAAACCAATGATTAAAGATTGCTGACAATCACCAGATCGTAGATGTTCATATTTCCGCTTAAACACTTACTAATGGTTTAAGAAAAATGAAATTAACATCATTTTTGAACTTTGATATAAAAATCTGCGATCTATTTTTATCAGCAGTCTTATATTACTGGTTTCCATGGATTTTTGAAAACATTTGCTCCTTCCAAGACAAAAAATAAAATAAGTCAAAACGTTCAATCTGTTAGAGTGCAGCTTTAATGGTTGATTATTTTTTCGTTTTATTTTTTCATCTTCTTATTGTACATAAACATCAAATAACAAAATGAAAACTATAGGGAAGAGCCCCGGGGTCAAAATTTAAATATGTAATATGTTAAGAGTCACATGGTCATGGCCCAAACTCCAATGAAAGTGAGACATCAGCGTACACACACCAACACACACACATACAAACACCTAAAAACATATACGCCTCAAATTAGCTTTAGGAATTATCGCATTGGAATGGCATTGACACTCCACTTCACTCAACACGAGTCGACTGGGGCTTTAAACAAGTTGATATGACCATATCCCTATATCATCGACAAATGCTAGATATGAAGATTGATCAATGCACGTCAATGTATTCAATAAGGGTTTATTCATCCGGGAGCTTCTTTGTGAGTTTATGAGTTGCCTACACGCAACGACTTTAAAAGAGTGTCTATTTAAACATATATAATTAGGAGGAAATCAACCAAAACTGTGGTCGAGCTACACGATCTATCGGCAATCTAAATAAAATTTGTTTTACCTGGCTATCATCGATGGTATGTTTTTGTAAAATTGTAAAAATGTAATACCCTTTTCGTAACCTAATGACTTCGTTAAATATTAAACTAACATTTAACATTTCAGCTCGTGAGATAAATAAAACGGATAATGCTGAAATGCTTTTCCTTCCTGTAAAAGAAGGACGAGCACATTTAACGGCCAAAGTAAGATATGCCCTGAAATATGCATATGAAAAACACAGGAACGAATTTGATTGGTTTCTGAAATGTGACGATGACACTTACATCATAATGGAGAACCTACGTCATTTGTTGGCTAGTACAGACCATAACAAGCCGAGTTATATGGGATTTCACATGAAGGTAAGCTTTTTAAGATGTTCTTATTTTATATAGGAAGTGAAGAAAAAACAAAGCAGCCACACTTTTCGCTGTTACTGTTTTTAAGGTAACCCATCTATCATTTTAATGTGTTGTTGTTGTTGTTGTTGATGTTATTGTTGTTGTTGTTGTTTAATTTTCGCTGGCTTTACTCTTCCAAGATTGCCCCTTCCTTCATTGGGCGCCGCCATTTTGTACGACCCGGATTTAAGATCTTAATATCTCAAAAACTAAAGATTTAAATATCATCTTCTTAAAATGGGTGTGTAATTGATCTTAATTAAACTCATCATTTATATTGTATTTGAAAATGAACATAACAAAAAAACAGTTTTATTTCGAAAAAGTAATTAAATGTGTCAAACATGTGTTTTTTTTCAACCAGACTAAAGTCCAGAATTAGCCGATGGTTTCCTCAAGTGTGCGAAAAATTTTAAGGTAGTACGAAATGAGCCGACAATGCATGATCAAATGATTGACTCATAAGAGAGACACACGCCGTCTGATAAGAAACTCAGAAAGGTCAACTGGGTAGTTCCATCAATATTTCTAACTTGATAAAACAATTACAAGCCTGGTAGTATAGGGCGTTGTTGCATGTGACTAATCAGGCATTAGGTCGACAGACAGAATTTTCCAGTGTGGCATTGGAACTGAATTTAAATTGTATTTCTCTAACATTTTTGTCACCTATTTGAATCTGGGAGTAGGATTACTGGTTCAGGTTTTAATATGCATTTCCTATTTATCACCTTTTTTTCTTCTTCAATGCTGGCTTTAGCCATACCCATTGAAAGATAATGATAACTATAGGTAAAATAATTATATTACATCTTGGCTGTTCGGTTAGCGCAGTGGTTAGCGCACTCGCTTCTCAACAAGGCGACCCGGGTTTGATTCCCGGTCTGGAAACATGTGAGTTTCGTTTGTGGTCACCAAGCCGGACAAGTGGGTTTCCTCCGGGTACTCTGGTTCCCCCACAACACAACACTACACTCTCGCGCATCATTGTGCCAACGAGAGTGATTGCTATAATTTTGTAATAACTTGTTTCACAATCGTTTTAAAATAAATAAGTTTAGACTAAAGTAATTATATTACAATCCACGTCTAATGTTAACAACCTTTCGCTCTTTGTTTACACATAAATTTCTGAAAAGAATGCTACAATTCATACATAATTACTTAACAGCTGTTTGTCAAGAATGGCTTCATGAGTGGTGGTGGCGGATACGTCATCAGTTCTCGGGCTCTTCATGACGTGGTACGCATTGGTTTTGAAAACGGCTCCTGCAAGATCGATGGCCACGGTGAAGATGTAGAAATTGGAAAATGTCTTCAGGTAAGATCACTAGCAGCATTAATATATGTTAAAATATTTTTGTGAATATGGTTACTCTATAGACGCATTTACTGGTCAGTAATATGACACATATGAATTGTTATATATTCAAAGGCTTTGTAGTATACGCATGGTAACACTATTAGAAACGCATAAAACCATAAAACCAAACACATACACACGCACGCACGACCGCAAGCAAGATCGCCCAAACGCCAATACACACGCACGCACGCACGAACATACGAACACGCACGCACGCACGCACGCACGCACACACACACACACACACAAACAAACAAACACACATTAAGATATAACTTTCAAAGTTCATTTGTCTGTACCCAATGGCAGATTATTAGTTCGATTAAATTCAGGAAGTTTCAGGGACAAGCACTATATCACGGGGGGATTTTTGTTCTGCAAAGTTCCGGTGACGGTACTATCCACGGATATAGGAAAGGTAGGTGGTCAGCATTTCTTTGGAGAACGGGGAATGTGATTCGATGCCCGTTGGATTTATCGTCACGCTGGTCTAATATGAGACCAATATATCAAAACATCGTTAAGTTATGACGAACGTTCCGGCTCTAAACTGAGTGAAATTCAATAAGAGGTAAAGTGTTGTACGATTTTCATGCAGTATTTAGTTGTATTCTCGTCATATATCACTGCAACAACAAAATATTCGTTCCGTTATTTATTCCCAGTGAGTGGTTTAACTCTGTACGCTATTTTAAGGAAAATGCGGGCCACAATTTTACGGTAGCGGTAGTGATACTGGTGTGGAGGTTGTGCAAGATAACATATATTAACGTTATCCGCTAGGATCACATGTTAAATGTACTATCTGGTCAGGTGAACGTCCGTTCGTCTATAGCTTTCAAAACGGAATCGCAAAGCTCAGCATATCCAAAAAAATCATAAAGTTCATAATTGATGCCGAAATGTATATATGATAATATGCTTGTATTGCTTTTTAAGCGTTTTTTTTTAAAATGTGTTGGGAGAAAAATGGAAACAAACAAGGAATGTGTTTACTTACTTTTGTGATATGCGTATTTTCATATGTCATAACACATTAAATTTAAAACTGCATTCTTACAGATTGAACGTTTTCACATATTTTTTTTATTTTTTGTCTTGTTAGTAACGGTTTAAGCCATAAAACATTAATTTTCGAACAGAAATATAAGAATGTGTTATCTGATCTTTTGTCAACAATCATTTGTCATTGGTTTGCAGATATTTACGCAAATATTTACTCTTTCCGAGACAAAAAAGTTGTAAAAACGGTATATCTGTGAGAATGCAGCTTTAAAAACAAAGACACATTTAAAAAAAAACACACTTAAATTCAAAAAAATGAGTCAAAGCTGACCACCTAACCATCCGTTGACAGTACCGTCACCGGACCTTTGCAGAACAATTTTATCGCTTCACCAGCGGTAACGGTTACGCGCGATTTGCATAGCGTATTATAAACATCATTTAAATTCATGAAATGCTTGGAAACTGTCAAAATGTCATGTTTTTGTCGAGTAAGAACAATCGTCTAAATTGTCAATCCGAAAAGACTAGCACATCATAAAACTTCAATTTGATGGAAAACGTTAAAAAATATGATGCTATTTTTACCTTGAAATAAAGTAATCCATCACATCATCCTGACTACATTGTGTATGCCCACTCACATGGGTCATGCATTTGTAAAACAGGAGTTAAAATATATCGATACTTTTCTTGATTAAAACAAGAATTATTATTCTCACCATATATTCTACAGTAACTACCAAATGATTAAAAAGATTTTTGTATTATTTATATGTTTCTGCATTTTGTTTTCTGGACTATTTATTGTGCGGAGGATAAAAAGATCTTATAAACCAAGGCCGACAATTGCTCTTACCATTTACATTTGCTATTGCGTTTTGTTCCCTTTGTTGTAATTAAAGACTTGTTCTCGAACTCTTTTAGGTCGAAACATATAAAGAAATCAAAATGGAAAATGTCAATATAAGGATTGCTTATTTTTTTTCGTGCGTTCATGCAGTATGAAGGCTCGGCCGCGATTTTGCAAAAAAAAACCAATGAAGCGCTTTAGCTTCACGAAAAATAATAATCAATTCTGAAATAAATGTATGCAATTTACATACCAAATTAAGTGACTTAATATTAAACTAATAGTTTTGGCAAATAATTTAAACTCATCCATTCTTATTTTATGCAAAAGTAAGAACATATTAAATAAGAATTCTCTTTTACTTGATATGTGTTACAAATACAACATATATGTTTAGTACTGATCTCTTCTCTTCAGATATAAATCATTCGTGCACTATGGAAGATTTTCTTTACCTACAGATTTAATGTCCTTGATATTATGTTTTCCACTGTTAAGTAAATTTTGTTTGTTACATTCAACGCTTTGAAAACAATCGAAAGCAATATATATATATATACTTTGCACTTCATTCTTTACATACGTATAGCCAGCAAATGTTTTTTTTCGATATTGTCGCAATGAAACTTTTCACAACTATGTGAAAATAATACTTAATAATATCTTCGACAATCAGACATCTTAAATGTGACTGAAGAGTCTATTTCTTCTGTCCAGGCTTCCGGTGTCAAAGTATTATCAACCCTTGATACGACTGGAAAAGAGACATTTCACGCATCCAAACTGTTCCAGCACTTAAGGGCAAATCCCAAAACCTTCTGGCTGAAGAAATACGCATGGAACAACCATTCAATGGTAAGTTTAAAACAAAAAAACCTGACATGCATTGGTGGTATTTCATCGCTGATGTTTGTCTTCTTAATAAGTCAAAACACATTTTGGCTTTGAATAAGCAAATATTTTTTGTCCTTGCCTCTGTCTGCTCATTGTCAGAAGTGTGTTTGTTATTATCTATGCACTTAAAATCTTGTATGTGGTACATACCATATATACAAAGTATAAATCAGAAAATAAAAAAGTGATGTTTTCCCTGTCAATTAATTTATTATGTTTCAAATAATGGGTTTTATCTAATATAATTCGGCTTTTATATTATATGAATAACTTTGTTTTCAAAATAAAACAACCATAATTCTAGGATCATTTCAAGAAATACATGTTTATTAGCTCACCTGTCACGTAGTGACAAGGTGAGCTTTTGTGATCACTCTTCGTCCGTCGTCCGTCCGTCCGTCCGTCCGTCCGTCCGTTCACAATTGCTTGTGAACACAATAGAGGTCACAATTTTGACCTAATCTTTATGAAACTTGGTCAGACTGATCATCTCTATAAAATCTAGGTCAAGTTTGATATTGGGTCATCTGGGGTCAAAAACTAGGTCACTAGGTCAATTAGTAGAAAAACCTTGTGAACACAATAGAGGTCACAATTTTAGCCTAATCTCAATGCAACTTGGTCAGAATGATCATCGCTATAAAATCTAGGTCAAGTTCGATATTGGGTCATCCGCGGTCAATAATTAGGTCACTAGGTCAATTAGTAGAAAAACCTTGTGAACACAAAAGAGGTCACAATTTTAGCCTAATCTCAATGCAACTTGGTCAGAATGATCACCTCTATAAAATGTAGGTCAAGTTCGATATTGGGTCATCCGCGGTCAACAACTAGGTCACTAGGTCAATTAGTACAAAAACCTTGTGAACACAATAGAGGTCACAATTTTAGCCTAATCTCAATGCAACTTGGTCAGAATAATCATCTCTATAAAATCTAGGTAAAGTTCGATATTGGGTCATCCGCAGTCAATAACTAGGTCACTAGGTCAATTATTAGAAAAACCTTGTGATCACAACAGAGGGCACAATTTTGACCTTATCTTTATGGAACTTGGTCAGACTTATCATCTCTATGAAATCTAGGAAAAGTTCGATATTGGGTCATCTGGGGTCAAAAACTAGGTCAGTAGGTCAATTAGTAGAAATACCTTGTGAACACATTAGAGGTCACAATTTTAGCCTAATCTCAATGCAACTTGGTCAGAATGATCTTCTCTATAAAATCTAGGTCAAGTTCGATATTGGGTCATCCGCGGTCAATAACTAGGTCACTAGGTCAATTAGTAGAAAAACCTTGTGAACACAATAGAGGTCACAATTTTAGCCTAATCTCAATGCAAATTGGTCAGAATGATCATCGCTGTAAAATGTAGGTCAAGTTTGATATTGGGTCATTCAAGGTCAATAACTAGGTCACTAGGTCAATTAGTAGAAACACCTTGTGAACACAATAGAGGTCACAATTTTAGCCTAATCTCAATGCAACTTGGTCAGAATGATCATCTCTATAAAATCTAGGTCAAGTTTGATATTGGGTCATCCGCGGTCAATAACTAGGTCACTAGGTCAATTAGTACAAAAACCTTGTGAACACAATAGAGGTCACAATTTTAGGCTAATCTTAATGCAACTTGGTCAGAATGATCATCTCTATAACATCTGGGTAAAGTTCGATATTGGGTCATACGCAGTCAATAACTAGGTCACTAGGTCAATTATTAGAAAAACCTTGTGAACAAAATAGAGGTCACAATTTTAGCCTTATCTTAATGAAACTTGGTCAGAATGATCATCTTAACATAAGCTAGGTCAAGTTCCATATTGGGTCAACCCAGGTCAAAAACTAGGTCACTAGGTCAATTAGTAGAAAAACCTTGTGAACACAATAGAGGTCACAATTTTGACCTAATCTCAATGCAACTTGGTCAGAATGATCATCTCTATAAAATGTAGGTCAAGTTCGATATTGGGTCATCCGCGGTCAACAACTAGGTCACTAGGTCAATTAGTACAAAAACCTTGTGAACACAATAGAGGTCACAATTTTAGCCTAATCTCAATGCAAGTTGGTCAGAATAATTATCTCTATAAAATGTAGGTCAAGTTTGATATTGGGTCATCCGCAGTCAATAACTAGGTCACTAGGTCAATTATTAGAAAAAGCTTGTGAACACAACAGAGGTCACAATTTTGACCTAATCTTTATGAATCTTGGTCAGACTGATTATCTCTATGAAATCTAGGTCAAGTTCGATATTGGGTCATCTGGGGTCAAAAACTAGGTCAGTAGGTCAATTAGTAGAAATACCTTGTGAACACATTAGAGGTCACAATCTTAGCCTAATCTCAATGCCACTTGGTCAGAATGATCAACTCTATAAAATTTAGATCAAGTTCGATATTGGGTCATCCGCGGTCAATAACTAGGTCACTAGGTCAATTAGTAGAAAAACCTTGTGAACACAATAGAGGTCACAATTTTAGCCTAATCTCAATGCAACTTGGTCAGAATGATCATCGCTATAAAATGTAGGTCATGTTTGATATTGGGTCATTCACGGTCAATAACTAGGTCACTAGGTCAATTAGTACAAAAACCTTGTGAACACAATAGAGGTCACAATTTTAGCCTAATCTCAATGCAACTTGGTCAGAATGATCAACTCTTTAAAATCTAGGTCAAGTTCGATATTGGGTCATCTGCGGTCAATAACTAGGTCACTAGGTCAGTTAGTACAAAAACCTTGTGAACACAATAGAGGTCACAATTTTAGGCTAATCTTAATGCAACTTGGTCAGAATGATCATCTCTATAAAATCTGGGTCAAGTTCGATATTGGGTCATACGCAGTCAATAACTAGGTCACTAGGTCAATTATTAGAAAAACCTTGTGAACAAAATAGAGGTCACAATTTTAGCCTTATCTTAATGAAACTTGGTCAGAATGATCATCTTAACATAAGCTAGGTCAAGTTCCATATTGGGTCAACCCAGGTCAATAACTAGGTCACCAGGTCAATTAGTAGAAAAACCTTGTGAACACAATAGAGGTCACAATTTTAGCCTAATCTCAATGCAACTTGGTCAGAATGATCATCGCTATAAAATGTAGGTCATGTTTGATATTGGGTCATTCACGGTCAATAACTTGGTCACTAGGTCAATTAGTACAAAAACCTTGTGAACACAATAGAGGTCACAATTTTAGCCTAATCTCAATGCAACTTGGTCAGAATGATCATCTCTTTAAAATCTAGGTCAAGTTCGATATTGGGTCATCTGCGGTCAATAACTAGGTCACTAGGTCAGTTAGTACAAAAACCTTGTGAACACAATAGAGGTCACAATTTTAGGCTAATCTTAATGCAACTTGGTCAGAATGATCATCTCTATAAAATCTGGGTCAAGTTCGATATTGGGTCATACGCAGTCAATAACTAGGTCACTAGGTCAATTATTAGAAAAACCTTGTGAACAAAATAGAGGTCACAATTTTAGCCTTATCTTAATGAAACTTGGTCAGAATGATCATCTTAACATAAGCTAGGTCAAGTTCCATATTGGGTCAACCCAGGTCAAAAACTAGGTCACTAGGTCAATTAGTAGAAAAACCTTGTGAACACAATAGAGGTCACAATTTTAGGCTTAACTCAATTCAACTTGGTCAGAATGATCATCTCTAGAAAAATATAGGTCAAGTTCGATATTGGGTCATTCGCGGTCATGTGGGGTAAAAAACTAGGTCAGTGGGACAAATAAAAGAGTGGCCTCTAGGGGCCATACTTTTCATTGGATCTTTATGATAATAGGTCAGAATGTTCACTTTATTTAGCAAAGCTACAGGTGAGCGATACAGGGCCATCATGGCCCTCTTGTTTTAACATAAAGATGAAAATAGTTATTTGTACCATTATAGTTGTCCTTTACATGTATCATGGTCAAAAGTTTCATACATAAAGGTTAAAGAATCACTAAGAATGGTTATATGTCATAATTTCGTTAACATCTAAAAGTAAATACTACTTTCTATCACCAATTTTGCGTTCACATATGTACTATATATAACTTTTAGATGTAATATATAGAATTTTAAAACTGGTGTTTGCAGTTACTTTTTCTTTACACTTTTTGAAGAAGATTAACAATGATTTGTTGTCATCATTCATTGAATTAAATGTAAATCATTCACTGTGGAAGATAGTTTTAGTCTTAAGGCCTAGTATACATGAAACTGAAACGACAACTGTTCTTTTGTTTCAATGGAATGGAACTACAAATAAGGCGTATTTTTTACTCTTCTGAAATATCTTCATATATGCCCGACTGCAACGTCACATCTTAACTTGCATGTTCTACTCTGTGTTTAAGTGAAATGCACTTTGTTACATATTTTTTTCTATTTCATTTTGAATTTTAAAAAGGCTATATATTTTTAGCTTGCTTTTACCAAATCCAGAAGAACCATAAATGAAATATATTCTATCTTGTATAAAGATATCCGTGCATTGCTCAAAAATCGTATTACAATATGATTTATATGACATATTTGTACAAGCAAATGACAGATCATTTAAATAGAGTTCTAGCATTTTCTTGACATAGACCCATATATTTGTATTGTCAATTTCTAACATTACCATTTCTCCTATTAGAACAATTTGAAACTATTTTGTAATTAACTCGGTTTTCGTTCATTTTCACAAATCTTTACCAAAGTTTCACTTAAGACCTCCAGTGTTTTACATATGTGGCTTTAATGGATAGTACCTCATACAATGTATTATTTGGTTTATATTAACCAAGACACAGAAAGAAACGCATAGCCCTATTTTGGATAACTTCTATACGTGTATATGATCGAGTTCCCCATAAGGAGAAACCGTACGATATAACCCGGCCAAACAGTTATATCATATACTCTCTTAAATATATTGCATGGGACAGGACCAACTGATTTGCATTTTGCTATCAATAAACAAAGAACTCGGCCAGCACTGTGAGCAACACATATAACCATTATGTTTAATTAGGGTATCCATACAGCAACATGCCCATATACTGATTTACAACTTAAATATTTTGTCCCCATATGCAAAACTAAATGTTCTGTTTATAAATCGGGGTATAAAATGGACTAAATTACTTTAAACAGGATTTACAACCATGATATTAGATGTACACCATGTCTGTATAACATTTAACATACTTTGTAATCAATTCTCGTTATAGAGTAATAGAGATATTTTCTAACTATCAATACAAGTTCTTTAGTCTGGTTCTTTGCTGTTAACAGCTAAATCATTCATAAACAGGTAAAACAGTTATGGCAATAGTCTGTTTTAAACCAGATTTAGACATGAATATTAACTCAAATTATTGACATAATAGGCATAGTGTGAATAAAATTGAATCTCTCATTAGAAAATAAAATGCTTAAATCAGCTTTCCATGAATCTTAGACAACATGATTATAAGTTGTTTGAAACACTGCCATCAATACATACCAGTTCCATAAGTGAATTTTTTTTTCTTTTGAACTGCGATATTCCTATATTACCGATGGTCCTCCAGAAGTCGCTACTATTACTTTTACAGTTTGCAGCTAAATCATCCTAAAAAGAAATCCAATATGCACGCTGAGAGCGCTGAACTTTTTGATCGGAGTATTTTCATGTAGAAATGATGACAGCTATTTACTTACTCTCTTTTATGATTAGTTTCGTTATATCTTAACAAAGCTCGTTCTGAACTCGTTCCGCTCTGTTCACGGCCTTGCTGATGTTTCGCATGGTTAAGGCTGTTTATCTTTCTTCTTTACACAGCTCGGAAGAAATGGACACCGCACTGTCAATTGTACCATTGGGTTGGATTTTGCTTTCAGAACCTGACGTTGCTGCTCTTCAGATTCCATTGTTACAATGACAACACCAGGTGTTCGGTGGTTGTTATTCTCCAGGCGTTTAACTGCCTTAATCTGTGCATCATGACCATACCAGAGTTTCTACCTTAGACACACAGATCTTAATTCACACCCTTTGGTAGCTTTCTAATAACAATGTTCATGAATTTCTACATCTGAATTATTTTCAGTTTGTATAGCCTCAACAAGGAATCAACTTATCCTGTCATCGTATCAACGTCATTTTGCAATTCAGCTTTTATAATTTGTATACGCTGATCAACAGCTTTATTAATTTTATAAATTTAATTGTTCTCTCCTTTATCCACCAACTTGGCTAGCTTTTCAGAAAGATTGTCAGAGAGTATTTTTCTCAATCTCATTCGCTTAGTGATCTATACGTTTAGTATTACTCTTACTTACTGTTTTCATTTAAACTGATAGCTGATTAAGGTTGCCACGAATTAATGAAACTCCATCATAAATGTCTGTGGCACTTGTTGTTGGGGATTTGGACTTAAAAGAGTTCTTACTATATATAAATTAAACTGGCTGTTTAGCACATTGTTTGTATCTGAGCATGATGTTTCATTACGTTTCTTAGTATTATTCATACCAGTATCACTATCCGAAGCGTGTCTTTTGCGGCCTGCACCTACTTTAATAGTGGCTGGCGATTCAGTAGCTCTCAAAATGAAAAGTAGCTGGGAAGCATAACTAAGTCAACTGGCTAGGATGCGATGACTAAATCAACATACTCGGGTGCATCTGCAACGTCAATCGGATCGGAATCGGGGGGGGGGGGTAAGCCGGTATAATCGTTTGGGAACTTATTTACCCGCCTACCGGTAGCAACAACGATGTGATCGGTGCCTATCCAGAAGTGTTTCACCAACAGCTCACTTAAACTGTGATTTGCTAACGAAATAGTTACCATTTACTGTTATATGTATGTTATTTAATATTTCAGGGTCCGATGTGTTGCAGTCGTTACTCGGTCACTTTCCACTATGTTCGTCCAGAGGACATGTACAACTTCCACCATCTGCTGTACCACACAGAGGTGTTGGGAAACTTGCGTCCACCAGTTCCGGATACAATCTTTAATTTACAACCTGTCAATCCCCCTCCGTAAAAATATGTTATCACGCTAATTTTTCATTTTAACATGTCTCAAACAGTTTCGTCTGTTACAATATTTGGTGGTTATAAACTAATGTTATTTCGATAAATCGCTTAAATGAAATATAAAAAAATGTCATTCGGGCTATTGAAATATGTTTCATTATGTTCACCTAATTCATGGGGAGGCATTTTTTTTTTTGCCTTCTTTTTCATTCAGTCAGCCCGTACGTCACAAATTGTTTCCGATTAATAAGTATCGAAGTCATGGACCAAGGAACTTCATACTTGGTACGCAGGTTGATTTTCACCAGTAGATGACTCTATTGATTTTTATATCAAATCGGCCATGATAGTTAGATCAGGCCCAATTAATTTTAAAGTCAGTAGGTCAATATCACATTGACCTTCAGGTGATAAAGGATTTATGATCACTGATCTAATGCAGTAGATGTTCACTATTTCATACGGATTAATAGACCAAACTTTAAAGACACTGTTGGTTCGTCTCAAGTCCGAAAGAACAAGTTTCATGTCCATGGTCATACAAATTGTAAGCGATTTTAACTATGTTGGGTTTGTATTTAGTGAAACTGGTAATTTTATCCAAAATCATGGAACATTTGTTGGCAACGAATGTTTTATTTTGTAAATGCTAGGTGTATGACAAAAGTATGTGTCAGTTATTCAATCCTTCGTTGACTATTTCTTGATTCTGCAGGAGAAGTTTTGTAATATTGTTTAGACCAATCCGAGTGGAAAGAATACCTGCAATGCTAGTGTGGACCCATGTTTAATTAGGGAGATAACTATTTATATATATTTAGATACGTATATAACTATTTACACTATTGCTTTAACGTGGTTACCGCTGATAATAGTGTTAAAATACATATAAGCAAGTTGTGTGTGAATATAATAAAAGTTGCCGTAACTAGTATAGATTGCTCACATATTGGATTATTTTTAATTAAGTTATGTCTTAGATAAAGCTCTTAATAATGATAATAAGACATGCATATAAGTATTCAATATAGAAAACATAATGTCTTTGCTGCAATTGCATTTATGTTGAAAACGAATTTTCTTTGTGTTTCGTCGATCATATTACGATATTTGAAGAAATTAACATAGCTTAGATGTATTCGTAAGACCATCTGTGTTTAAGCTTTTACTTGTGTTCCAATAAACAATTAAAATCGAACGACAAAACTATGTTCTTTTGTTACGGAGTCTCTTAAAGAAAGTCATCGGAACATAATTTGGTTGTTTTCATTAACCTTCTTATTAATAAAATTATTAGACATGTAAACTACTGCAAAGTGTATTTTTGTTGTTTTGCTTTTTGTATTGTATTGTGCACATACACCTCTACATATGTCATATTATATGTTAGTTTAGACATAATTTATTGAGCAAAATAAATAACATTGCAATACAAGTACATTGTCAAAGTTCAGGATAAGAATGGTAGGAATAAAGTAAAGGGGTTCCTTTCCGTTTTATAATAAATTACAATTACCACTTGAAGCAGTTAATTCCAATATTATTATTACTATGCAAGCTCAATCTCACAGATGATTGGAAGTGATACTTCAAATGCAATTACTTATATTTTAAACTAAAATGTTTATTTTGGATTTTTGAAAGTATCAATGTAAAATAAATTGAGAAAAGAAGAAAAAGAAAAAAGGCAAGGGAAAAGATGTTTGAGTGTGGGTCGGTGAAGTCGATCACTGGCTTTCAAATCTTTTTGACATGTAAATAAACGATTAACCGCATCACACGTAGTACTAGTTTGCTCTTAAGTCAAGGTGTCATTACCATATAATAAAAACGGAGGATTTCCTCAGTCAGAGATTCAACAGGAGTGAGCATATGCTGTGCACAAATGAAAAAAAAATGCTATGAGGTGTCTTGTCTTCCACACCTACAAAATGGTGAGGGAATGATATAATTGGCATAAAGTTGAAGATTCAGGGAACTTCATGCGTTATGGAGGCGAGTGCTCAGAACCTGTATCCGCCGTTTCCCATAATAGAACAGTCTTTGTGTTTTTGGCTTATCCGAATAGAGGTATGATAACTGTTAACAGATTGTTTACAGCCTTTTACTCAACTTGGAGACATTTCAATGCATATTTTGTAGAAAGAATACATTAGTTCATATACAAAGATGTGCGGATTCCGTACTAGATATGTTGGATGAATTTCTTAGTGATCTCATTGAAGCTTGTCCTACTGTCTGGGGCACCAAAGCCGACAAAAGATCTGGAGTATAACCTTTTTTCATTTTAAGGAAGTAAATCAGTTTGTGTTTCTCGAGTCTAGTATTTAAAGTATCCCAACCAAATTCGAATTGAAACAAGAGCAGAGAAACAATACAAGTAAAACCAGTGACTATACGTTCATATTCATTTTGTGTTTAGCCAGTTCGTATTTTTCATAGTGTGTACTGTTATCTAAGAGAGCGTCGGCATACATAACGATTGGCCTAATAAAGGGGAGAAACAATACCTCCAGAGACCGGCTAGTCGATAACGAAGTTGTTTTATAATATTTACTATAGACAAGGCATGTTCTTGATGTAGGCAATATAAGCATACAAAATGCAATCATCAAAGAGAAAAAATACCTAGATGTTTATGAGATTTAACATAAGGTATAGCTGTGTAGAACATTTACACTGGTCGATAAAGTGGTTTGTTTCATTTCCGAGATATGGCCATCGATTTCGATTTTGAAAGATTGAACTTAAAAAGCCATCTGTTAGCCCAGACAAATATTATATTAATGTCTGCATGTAGTTTTAAGGCTGCAGTTGTAGGGACGTCGACAATCACAAAGAGACTTATATCATCTGTTAAAAGGTTAATTTTGCATCAACCTCCACAACAATATCGTTCATGTATACAAACACAAAACAGAACCCAAAATTGAGCAATGTTGAATCCCGCTTTGATATCTGATAATGAGATAGATCCTGGAATTACAACGCGCTAACACTAATTTTCTAAGTAGTTGGAAAACCAAGACGATAAGCGAATACCCAGTCCTGTTTGATCGAGTTTGTACAGTAGACAACGATGCCAAACTTTATCAAATGCTTTACTTATATCGAAGAAGACACCTCTGATTCCAAGAATATCATCGCGAGCATGACAACGTATGCATTAGAAGTTAGTTAGCTTGTTAATAAATGAGTTACTTGGCAAACCTGATCGGAAACGGGTAAAGAAATGTAAATCACGACGAAAATAGAAGGTATGTTTAAAATTTAAATTTTTAAACATTTATTCATGGGATTACCTGATGTTAACTACCTTACTTGAAATGCAACAGCCGGTTGTATCAGAAATTTTTTGGGTTAGATTGGTCTATATCAGCATTCCTAATACTTGTCTAATCTCTATCCGAAAGCTTCTTGTTATTGATCACTTTTGCCATTTTTATGTTTCCAAACTTTACGAAGATAAACCTTCTGAACTGGTTTTGATACTAAAAATTTCAAAAACAAGGCAATGAAAGGGAATGTTTTGCTCGGGAAACGTCTCACCAATACCTTTATGATTTAGAGATTTGAACTAGAAACAGAAAAATGGACGAGATGGAATTTGATTCCTTATTCCTTATTCCTTTTATGAATAAAGTTAATGAACTAGTTCCTTATTCAAAACGAATTATTTTAGATGTGCATAAAATCACTTCTTTGTAATGTGTTTCGTATTTTCATTACTATTAAACAACTACGTGAACAAAATAATGAAACGAACATATATAAAAATCGAATAAGGAATAAGGAACTAGTTTCCTATTCCTTATTCAAACTTTTTTAAGTAATACATTTTTTTTTCAAATAACTATGCAGAAGTGGTCAACATAAAATATTACAGAAATTGCTTGTCTATTCAAGAGAATTTTGGGTACTTAACATGCTTTGAAAACGTACTAAACTCCGAATAAGAAACAGAAATCATGAACACGTCAAAAATTTAACTTAGTCGGTTTATATCTTTTTGACAAAACAAACTATGCAGACGTGATTAATTTAAACAGTTTACAGAAATGTTTTGCCTATTTAAGAAAGTTTTTGTGCTTAAGGAGCTTTAAAAACGCTCCAAAACCCGAATAAGGAACAGAATTTTCGAAAAATACTCAATTTCAAAGGGCATCATATGCTCACCTTTTGACGAAATATCAACTGCACATTGATCTTATTAAATAATTTGAATAATTGCGTTGACTTATTCAAAGGGATGGTGCGTGTCAAGTACTTTATAACGCGCAATAAGTCCATTAAGGAATAAAGGACTAGTTCCTTATTCGTAAAAGGAATAAGGAACAAGTACCTAACTTATCGTCCATAAGATCTATGATCGAATATGAATGCTAGTAAAATGTGTTGGGCCGAAAGCTACATAGCTCAAGTCTATACTGCTGTGACGGAGAATGAATTGACCGCCCTTAATTATCCGCATGAATGTTAAGATTTAAATTAGCTGCTTCAATACCGCTGTCTCTCGCCGAGACTATTGAGTCTTCAATGGGGTTATAGTAGTTGTTACCAGAACTTGGAGGGCGATACAGGACACCAAGTGGAACATGTTTAGTTTTTGCGGATCTTTATTTCCGATCAAATACACTTAATATGATAAAATTATTAATTATTTCTTTCTTTCTTTTAAATTGATACCGACTTAGATATAAGTGGCAACTCAAATCATACGATTCTTCGCAACGATCTTTCCGGACGGGTCGAGCAAGTCCAGGAATAAGAATTTGGTTGCCTTAGTAGCTAACAAAGCTTCCGAAAAGATAAGTATATTAAGGCCACACCAAATTGATATTTCGTTCCTCGGATTTACCGCTCCTATTTTTTTGAAAATGTAAAAAAAATATTTTTATTTTTTTTTGTGCGCCCGCACCTCCATTTTGATCGCCAAGCAGAATTTTTTCAGGTAATAATTTATTAAAAAGCTAAAGATAATCAAGTATAATTTTTCTACGTTAGTTTTCGTGTTTTTGTAAAGGGAAGTTACCGATGCGTAGTGTTTTTATACTGTATCTCGATCGGTTTAGCCTGGGTTTCAATAAATTCAATCAAAATGGCGGCTTCCGGTATAAACAATGTGGCTCGAAGTTTGGAAATTAAATATTATTTTTGACAATAAATATGTTTTGAGCATGCTTGAAGTCATTGTTGATCGTCTCATGCACTAAAGGATCATTATTTAAAGAAATCATTATGCAATAAAGCATGTGTATCAGAGACTGGTAGCGATTATATTGCGTAATTAGTGACTCGTTTTGAATGGAAATCGGAATGATCAACTTAGTACTGTACTATTTTATACAAGTCATAATACAAGGGACCAAAATTTTACCTCGTTACGACGATGCTGAAGATGATATGGAACATGAGTCATGGTTTGGTCCAAATTGATGTATCAAGCTCATTTTTGATCAAATTCTGACAAAACAACAGTTTTGAACAAGAATCTTTTCACAAATAGCGATATAAACACTGGTCTGGATATAACTCAACATAAGTAAGCGTAAGTTTATCACCTTATATTTTGTTTTTATTTGCAGCATAATCCGGGATTGCAATGCACTTGTCAATTGTAACCACTGCCCCGCCCACCCCTCGCCCTTGTTCCAGGGGTATACCGGGGACAGCAGAGGCAATGGGCTGTGTTTTTACCTTACAGGTGGCCCCCAGTGCCTAGTGAATGTGGTTTTGTCTTCATATTGAAAATAGTCGGGAATGGGCCTCACATAGGTATTCGGGGTTGCGGGGCCATTTGGCAGGGATTTTACCAGCAGTGTGTCCTTGCAGGTCGGGTATTTTACCCGGGTTTTGACCGGGAGTCAAAGTCCCCGCTATTCCGGATTAAGGGGGGGGGCGGCATATAAAATTGGCTGGTGCATAAAAACATCTAAATAACCAAAAAAGTACTCTAAAAAATATCCTTCTTTTTGTTTTAATAAGCACATGTCATTGCATTTCCTGTGATAATAAGAACAAAATTTAGTCTATGTTAAATGGAGTCTGATGTTTGATGATGCCTGTGTAAGTGATCATTTTTTACAAATACAAAATCAATCCTAAGTTATGTCTAAATACAGTTGCATATGATGTTAAACTGATTCAGGTAGATTTATATAAGTCGTTTCAAACTTTTTACTAAAAGCAGGGTTATTTATTATTATGAATGATCGTCATATTAAAGTACGTTTTAATTATATAAGAAATTAGATTTATCCATATAATGTTTGTACTAAACACGGATGAATAAATAGTGTCTATTCCGACATTTTCCTAATGTCTATTAGAAGTTCAGTTTAAGATGGCATTAAAATGGGTTTAAGGGAAATTATTTTGAACAATCCTTCTTATTTATATTGCATATAAGGAAAAATATTTTTTTCGCTCTTCCCTCGCTTCGGTTTTAATGAAAACTGACAAAATTTTATTTTTATTTTTATTTCGCTCGCTCGCTCCAATTTTGTTTGGCAAAAATCCGAGGAACTAAACATTAATTTGGTGTGGCCTAAAGGATATTAGCTCAGTTGTCGGTAAATCCAGTTTCGGTAAAGGACATTGAATGTTATAGTATATAAGGGACAGGTAGTTAGGACTACACAGAAAATTCGAAAGATTAAGAGAAATTTCACCACGCCGGTTGAAGAATTCGATCTGGGTGAATATCACCGGACAATGAAAGAATAGTGTACAACCAAGCTATTATAACCGTTGAAAACATAACCCGATCATCATAATACACGGTGCTACGAAATGTACGAGTACAGAAAGGTAAAAGTAGGATTTTTTTACGTCGCAATGACCATTGACAATCAAGAACATGTCAGAAAATCTCTGTAGAGCTATTTAGCGGCGAACGTATGCAGTTTTTAAATTATGCTATGTACAAGTTGTTAAAAACCAGTAAACGTTTATGGGTTGTAACCAGTATTATTATCAAAAAAGTTCCAAGTGGAGCTCGAACCTGGGACCCTAAGTTTAAGAGCGACAATTTATCTATTCGGCCATCGCCAGCAATTACTCGACCTCCTCGGCCATTTTTCATCGGAAACGACCTCGGATGTATGCCGGTACATCAGTAGTACACTTTTAAATAATAGTATTAAAATTGTAATGTATGAACGTGTATTTCGTATTATTAATTTAAAATTGATAGCCGGTGAAGGGTGTTATTGCACAAATAAATAAGATTCTCTAGAGTTTATTCTTTAAGTTAAACTGCTTTATTGAAATAACTACGCGATCTACTTGCAGCATAGTGAAATGTAGAAACAATCTGACTTGTAAACCTTCCATGTTCATCCGAGTTTGTTTTCGATGGAAAATGGCCGAAGTGTTCGGATGCGACATGTCGTGATGACGTAATGGTGATAACAGTATGTGTGCTTCTTTATTTTGTTGTAGAGGTAAGAGGTATTTCTCTTAGAGAGGCACAATTTAGGTTAACATTTGATTTGCAGTTCAATGAATTAGTCTTTCTATCTTTGAAAAGGTTTTTGCATAAGGTGCTCTGAATTGTATTCCTCCGTTTGCAGATAGAGTTGGGAGCTTTAATTAAAGAAGTACTTGGGGTTTACCTATGAATTTATTATTATTTGTTTTATTGTTAAGTTTCCTTAAGTTAATGCATACTTTGATAAGAATTACCTTTTGCGTTTTATCTTAATTTAGGATTGTTGGGATAAGAGTGAGGTTTGTGCACTTAAACTGGTTTAAACCCCCAGTAAATTTACATTTTACTGACCGAGGCGGTACCTTTGTAAACATACCTAGTTTTTTTATATATGGTATGTATGCACTGTGCTGCTTGTGCTGTTCTTCCATGTTTCTTGTTTGTGATTTTATGTCTTGGCTTTTACTCAGTGCCATTAAACCGGGTTTATGTTTAAACTTTTTGCTACTGGGCTTGTTTCTGTAGCTTTTCACATAAATAGTTCAATGATTAATTAAATGGCCACGAATTCCTTAGTTAAAAAGGCGCCAAAATTTCGCTCACATATTTTAATCTGTAAACAAATCATGTTTTGTTTTGTTTTGATCATTATATTCAAATGAATTAAACATAATATACCAGAAAAAAAGTATAAAATTTGGCACCTACCAAGTGTTACCTATGTAAATACTTAACTTTGTCTAAAGACATTAATAACGTTCAGTATAGTTTGGCTTGCACGCCTGGCAGTGACATGCACGAATCCCTTATTCTTTAACGCCGACACAACAACGCTGAAGCTGCTTTTTCCTTGAGTGTTTGTAGAAGAACTATCTTTTCCACATAGAGCACTCAATATTATAAGTGACTGCAAAAGTATTTTTATTCCTTGAGTGGCACAAAAAACATTTCTTTTTCCTGGAGTGGCAGTAAAAACATTTCTTATTCCTGGAGTGGCAGTAAATAAACATTTATTTTCTTCGAGTGGCAGTTAAAAACATTAATTATTCCTGAAGTGGCAGTAGAAAACATTTCTTATTCCTGGAGTGACTGTTTAAGCAAATTCACAAACGACGTTCATTTAGTCAACATGTTAAACAAATAATAAACAAATATATATTTTAAGCATGTTTTTGCTATTATAATTAAGAAATCAAGTATTAAACATTTTTCAGCAACTTATCAAATCTGATGTTCAACTGATCTTGTCATTTATTGCAACGTTTATGATAATGTTAAATACTGATGCCTTATGTGGTCCAATATAGTTTGGTATAATTAATCTGCCAACATTATATTAAGCAGTGGTTCCTGACATAACATATTATACTACTGTAAGACATTTTTTTTATAATTTTCTAGTAGGCTTTTAAACGTTGAAAATTACAGGAACCTGGTGAACCTATTGGAGTAATTCAAATTTGAAAACAGCTTTAAGGCCACACCAAAGTTGTTCATCGGATTTTTTCCAAAAAATAATGGGGCGAGTGAGCGAAGTAATAATAAAAGAATTTGTTTTGCATTTAGCAAAAAAGAGGAGCGAGCGAAGAGCGAACACACATATATAGTCATTCAACTCACTTTTGCTCACATTGTATTCACTAATTAACTAAACAATGATATTGTAAACAGTACAAGGCTAACATCCAGTGAAAGAATGATAACACTAAAAGCTAATTCTATACAAATATTAGTTTTGAGATCAAACAAATGCTATTTGAGATCAAGCAAATGTATTTCTTTAAAATATTTAATAAATGAGAAAACTCAAAACCACAGTTTTCCAGTTTTTTAAACCTTTTTATTTTTTTTCCAAAATACCCTATGCATGGCTAAGTTAAAGCCTAGACACAAGCGCCAATGGTCACAGCCACCTGCCTGCCCAATGGCATATCCAAATCTATTAACTAAGTTTTCCACTTTTCCTTAGGAAGACTTGGTTAAAAATAATTCTCTATTAAAATTCATTGTCATATCTCATGCCATGGAAATGATTAGACAAGGTGACTTGAAAAATAACTCACAAAAATAAATATAGGCATTTACAATCAAATATAAACTACATCTATCACTCATGCAATGACTACACGATTGGCCTTGGTAGCCATCTTAGTTTTGGAAGAGAATTTACAAAAATCCTACACCGTATTGTAAACCATTTCAGCACCAAATATGTCACAGAAATTAAAGCCAGCGCCAGATTGAATTTAGGCTTTCTCAGATTTTAACGCCTATCTTTTTTAAACTTCCAGATTTTCCATATTTTTTTAGATATCTTGTTAAAATTTAGACAAGTAATAGAAATAAAAAAGACTCTTTTACTTCATTTTTACTGCAAATACTGATTGTGTCAATTTTCTTATATAGCAAAATAATATTTCAAGAAAATACAAGAATATGCAATATTTTTTCATAGACAAAAACCAATCAGCATAAATATTTAACACTTGAATGATTTCCATATATAGTTTAATATACACATGAACATCTAAAATATCTACAAACATTTATTCACAACACAAAGTGGGATTAATACCTTTTTCCAATCACACAGTCTGACACCATTTTGTTTATCCTTTTTGACTAATATTTACACAATATACACAATCCGGCTTGTTTGATGTTTTTTTGTAAATAGTAAAACTCATGGAATTGCATGAAGCACATAGGAATGTCAGCCAGGTTAATTTTTAGCGTCATCCTACTGTCCATGAACATTGACTCATCGGCGACCAAGGCCTCCACCACGAGCACGCCCTCGTTGCCTCATGGGGACAGGAATTTCATGATCTGCTGCATCGGAGGAATCTGAAATTTTAATAAGCATTATTATGCTTAAATGTTCATATCTGATTCCATGTGCCGATTTTATATCAAATTTCAAGACCAATTTCCATATCTGATTTCAAGAGCCGAATTTATATTTGAGTTCATGCTCAACTGTTGAAATTATGTCCTCAACACATACACGCTTCTCGAATTCTTAATTTCCCGAAGAACTCTTGTTATCATTTTAGTATTCAATACAATTCGTATATCCTTATATCAATAATTCCAATTAGACTATTGGCTAGTTATTTTTAGCTCAATCAAAACAATCAAAATTGAGCTCAATCTAAGTTTTTTTTTAATTCAGCCCTCAACTGACAAGCATACCTCTCTTTATTGTCAAGAATGTCGTGCAAGGTCAAA
This sequence comes from Mya arenaria, assembly GCF_026914265.1. Taxonomy (NCBI): domain Eukaryota; kingdom Metazoa; phylum Mollusca; class Bivalvia; order Myida; family Myidae; genus Mya; species Mya arenaria. The sequence continues at coordinate 8,060,334 of NC_069122.1, forward strand.
GCTTTTTCCTCTCTCTTCTCAGAGAAGGTTGACTGTCAGCGTAGACTTCTCTGTGCTGTAATTGCTATGACCATTGATACTGCAGGCGGCAGACTGTAGTATAGTTAGTGTTCAGAAATACATTTTTTTTTCATTTAAAATTGTAGATGTTGCTCACAGCACTCATTTTCACTTTTGTCCTGTTCCAGTTACGACTTGGCCCATTTCAAACCGTAATCGGCCATTCCACCTTATCACATTATCTAAATTTGACTATTTTTTTTTGATTTCTCGCTCGTAAATAACCAAAATATTGAAACACATTCTAAATTTGTTATTTTACAATAATGTGCCTATGCTCTGTGACCTTCTCCCTCTCCCTTTCCTTTGCCAAGTTAAGCCTATATTCATTCCGCTTACATTGCATGAACTTAAAATACGACAGTGATTGATCTTTAAATAATTTCGTATTGATTTTTGTTTAAGACAACATATTTTGATATGGATAAACAACGTACAAGCTTTGTATATAACGTAGTGGTAAAAGTGCGAAGGTAAATAAGTCAGTTATTATTTTTTTTTGAGATATGTACATACAGAACTGAAAATCTCCGATCTTGTAAGCATCCAACAGATAACACCCGGCCCTGTTGGCCGTAGATCATCAATTGGGAAAGTTTACCATAATTTAAATTAATATTGAATTACAATTCAAAATATCAATTTTGAAATTATAAATGTTGAAATATGATTTTAGTCAGCTATTTAAGCTAACGACACTATTATGGAACTGGTTATAAAATTTAGCAGGACTTGGTCGAAAATAGGACACTGAATAAGAGGTTTTTTTATTTTTGGATTTTTAGAAATATAACTACCGCATACAGTTCTGCAGTCATTATGTAGACTACAATCGATCACGAAATTTTTTCGTCTTCAATGGGTCACATGTCAGACAGCCAACAAAGTCTGTGCTCCACCGGTTCACGGAAAAACCTACCTGTCCTTTTTCTTAGTGGAAAGTTCAACATCTAAACTGATATAAGATAGAGCCTTCACTTGTACACAGAAGCAGGCTGATGTTGTTTCCAATCTTAAATGTGTCATTAAATAGTGTATATGTTCCATCTTGAGGAACGTCTACTTGCCATTTTCTACAGTGAAAGTCTTTGGTTGTTCATCAACTTTAGCTGAGTTCACAGTCTACTTTGATTTAAGATAATCACTAAGATTTAAACGTTCATCAGCTGTTCAAATTCATGAGACCAATTGTTTTCGGTTCTATGAGTAACATATTCATGGTTGAAAACTTTCTTGGCGGTTCTATCGTCGCTCTTAAGGTTAATCATATTTCACATTCAGGTGCTCGGAAGCCAGTCCGTATCTCCAACATTGAAAATTATGGGAATGAAAATATGGTCGCCTATGAGGAAATGCATTGCTATTTGCTGCATATTGTCTATGCTGGTACGTTTATGCTAGGACCTAGGTCATGTATCTATCTTTTTAAACATTCAGTTCTACGTATACGTTGGTAAATACGTTCCTTGACGTAACATATTCGGATCGAAACTGAAATCGCCTCTGTAGTTGTCTTCACATTTGAGAAATGCTTCTCCCTTCTTTCGTATCATGTCCCAGAGACTTTGCATGTCATCGTCCCAAATTGATTGACATAATTTCAAAAGTTTGATCTTTAATTTCAAGGCACGTAGTATTAATACCTTATTTCTTAATTCCTCTTTAATATGTTCATATTGATAACAAAAAATACAGTACATTTCTGCTTGAATTGTTCGTGCAATCTGATCCTTACGATCAGATTTCCAATACCAAGGTGCGAAGTTTCACTATTCATATAACCTGGGAACTGGGAAGTCTTTAAATTATACTGCTGGAACTATATTTTACACTGATACTTATGTTTGCTAGTTCAAAAAGTACTGGTGTTTCGATTGACAATGTTTGTTTTGCATCTTTGCAGTTTACCGACCGACTCGGTGGATTGATTTCCTCGTAGTTTGCCAAGTGGGTAGTGTCACGTGCACCCAGCTGAGGCACAGGATTAATTTCACCAATTGTTTGCTGGAAGGGGGCCGTCGTATGTCCTTTCTAGTTTTGGTGTATTGCCGGGCTTCCATATTTTGGCTAGCAATCAAGTACTTAACTTTGTAGTTGCATATTGCGACTTTGGTGTCAAAAGCGTGTTTGTTTGCCGAGCTTCATGATTAACTGTGTCTGATTGTTTCCATATTAGTCTTAAATGTATTTCAAGTCATATATTAAACTTAAGAATTCACTTATATAATGAGGAAATTGCAGACATCATTAGATCTGATGACATTAGAATATAATTATATATATATATATTATATATGTCTGACAGAAACTTTTATCTGTGTATAAGATATCCTTCGATATATTTCAAATAAGAACTTCATTCATAAGAACAACACTACCAAGTGTTCAAAGAAAATATAACCATTTATGTGATACCCTTACGTGATTTATATCCCTAGTAGAATCCTGTTTCGCTGACACTTCAAAGCGTTGATTAATCATTTACTTTAATCTTATATATTTTACAACGATCGTAAAACAACAGCATTGTATTAATCACTCTCGTTGGCACGATTTTACGCGAGAGTGTGATCTCGTGTTTTAGGGGCAACCGGAGTCCCGGAAGAAACCACTTGTTCTGCTTGGTGACCGAAAACCAAACTCACAAGCGCACAGGCCGGGAATCGACCCGGGTTGCCTAGATGAGAAGCGTTGATCAGTTAAATTTTTGAACATTGCATCTGTTAACATGGTCTTTGTTCAAACAAAAATATTTTTTTAGGATATTCAATAACAATAGTAAAAATTATACTCCTTTTATTTTGAAAAAACAAGTGAACTGGTCAAAATAGTGAACAGGACAAAACGTTAATAGGACAAAAAAGTTAACGGGACAAGAGTACACAGGTCGAAAACGTAAAATAGATAAAGGGTTAACAGGTCAAAAGGGAAAACAAGACAAAAGGGTGCACAGGCAATCAGGGTAAACGGGACCAAATAGTTAACATGACAAAATAGTAAATAGGACAATAGTAAATCAGGACAAAAGTGTTAACGAGATATTAGGGTTAACGGACCAAAAGGGTAAACAAGACAAAAAGGTGCATAGGCTAAGAGATTAAACAGGACAGGAGAGTAAACAGGACAATATTGTAAACAGGACAAAAGAGTAAACAGGACAAAATGGTAAACAGGGCACAAAAGTAAACAGTATAAAGAGTAAATAGGACAAAAAAGTAATGTGACAAATAAGTTAATTGATACACTCTTTAATACTTCAAATAATGATTAGATGATTTGACTGGATATATTCGCATCAGTACTAGATTGAACTAATCGCACGTGGACAAATAGACAGAAAACAACTTCATATATGACAGGTTGTTTTATTTGTGGCGATCTGGATGAAGTATAACTGTTGTTTTAGCATAACACTGTTAACTATAATTTTCTAAACGTTTTAGTTCCCTTGAATAATGTTGAAATATCATCCGGATCATTGATGTTTCGTAAGCATTGCATATATTACAAGTATGAATTCATAAACTTCGGTTTAACTGAAACTTTTTACATTCATTTACATAGAGCATTGACGTGTAACCAAGCTTACTCAGTACCTTACACCGCTTATGGAGGAACCTCACGTTAACCTTTTAAATAATACAGAAGGAACAGAATGTAATATAAACACTGTTGACTAAGAAAATAGTATATGTTTCGGCGTTTTCGCAGGAACTTTGAGAAGCGAATACTTTATCGCTTTTAAAACATTTAATCAAAAGGTTAAGTTGTATTATTTCCGTCAAAAGGGTAATGGTAGGAGTCAGTGTTGTGCAATATCTTATCGTGCAATAAATAGCGTGTGTTTAGGTGAATATCGCACAATTTTATCCGCACGCTCTATACTGACCCTTCTTATGTGTAAAATAACGACAAACGAAGAGAAAAGCTTTTCACTACCGACGGTAATAGATATGAAGGAAAGACCAGTTTTGATTGAACAAACTTTCAAATTGAAGTCGATTGGTCAACTGTCAACTCAAGACACCCTTGTTTATGTATGCCTTTTAATAGCTTTCAATTTGGACACATTTTGTATATTGCATTTTCGCTGAAAGACGTGCTGTTGCTAGTTATTTATTTCAAATATATGTACATACTATCTTCTTATTTTTATTATTCAAAGAAATAATACAACATTTAGCGATATCAAGAACATTTCAGTTTGCGGCATAGCCAAAAAATGAAAATAAAATTAAACAAGAATAAAGGTTTGATATTTTCATAAAAGACGGAAGATAATTTTAAAATAAATAAAAATTTAAACGTATGTGTTGATTATTGAAACAATTGTTTAGTAGTAAAAGGAATATATCTGTCAAGGTAAGGTTCAGTACTAATAAAGGTATCACTTGCACGACATATGATCTTAGAATAACATGTTTATATACATAATCAAATATTTTGTATGTCTCACCTAATTTCAAAGTTAAAAGGCAACATTTTATTCTACAGCTGAGAGAAAAACTTAAATTTAAAGACTACCTAATAAAATGGGTGTAATTTCTACATCATGTTGATCCTTGTTGATGTTTTCGAGAGAAGAATATGACCCGGATCAAAACGCAGTACGAATAACAAATTTATTATAAACGTTACTGATATGTGATAAAACATAATCAAATGTACTTAACTGACGCACTGTTTTGTTTTATGACGTCATTTAAACAACGTGTTATGATTTCGTTGTTATGTGGTGACATCAGAAAAGTGAAATACGAACGTATTGCACTGAAGTGGAATACAAAATACAGTGTGCCACAATATGTGTGAATAGAGATTTATTGTAGTGAACTTATTAATATCGTATTGAGAATGCAAATATTTCACGTACATGTAGTTCCTTGTTTTCGGGCATTTCAATAAAAGTTGAAAGTAAATAAAAACTTTGAGTTTGTCATAAAAAGAATATATCAGTTATCCGCCAATGAAGTTTCAAGCTAAGAAAAAATGTGAAAACCACGGACAACAGGGATAATCAAATATAATTAAAAAACTGAAAACAAACTTGAAAATTAAATAACAACTAGTAGCATTCCATGATTGGCCAAATAAATGAGTCATACAAAACACAAGGAAAAACAAAAAGGCACTACATGAGGTGAACAACCACGGGGCAAACAAGAGCTGTCACAGACACGTGTGAACAGACTGAAGAATTTCACATCACTGGCAAAAGTCTTGTTCCCTTTTTATTGTTCTTAGGGCGTCCCAATCGCCCACGTTCTCAATTGACGTACACGCTTCGCAACGGCTTGACATATCTCGCCCATCCTGCGTTGTGGTTGAATGTTGATAATTCCAAGACGTGTGAGGCAGAAGAGAACGATTACAACCAAAACCAACAACAACAAAAGACCTGAAATATGTTTATATTTTTCAAAATATATTATGTATATAGGTTATAGATTAAAAGAAGATTTTAAGACTATAAGTTCCGGGTAAAAGATATCCAAATTCGTTTTACCTTGGTATTTTCAAGTTACGACTTAACGTTATTGTTCCGTACATACCAAATACTATTCCGACAACGGTGCTAGTAGAAACTCCTCCAAGTGATTCTTCTTTCGCTGAAAAAGACCCATGAATATTATCATGTATTTTGTAAAAGTGCACGGAAACCGACGCAAATGTCTTCCGAAAAAGTGAAAATGATGCATGTTTTTACATTTAAAAAGTACGTTAATAGTAACAATACAAGGGAATATAATTGGACTAAACACAATATCCTTAATGTAAGCGATGTCACTGTACATAAGAAAAACGGTAAATGAATGGGAAATAACATGGGTTGTCCTAGTATATCTGGACATCAGCTATTTCAAACTAAGCAAAAATGACAAAGATTTATATATTTAATATCTGGATTTAATCACAAAATATAAATTATACTTAAATTTATACTGAGTGTACAACTATTATCTGAAAAAAGTTCGAAATGTATTTAAATGACACCACTACCAATGATTTTTAATAACAACACTCCCTGAGATGTGGCGTAAGCTAAGGTTTACTAGATCCATTTCAGGGTGTTATAAGGACTTTAAATGATAGCATATATTTGATTGGGTGCCATTTGAAAACAAGTAATAGTTCAAGCACGATAAACATGTTACCATGCAATTATTTGTCATGCAGTAGACTCACTGTGTGGGAACGGACACCGGATATAGCTCAAAAAGTGATATGTAAACAAACAATTATGCAGTTGTTTTTCTTTACCAGAGGAAAGATCTTGCCGTGTTAATGCTTATCTACCGTATCCACAAATGAATATCTCCGCAACAACAAAACATATCGTATTGATGTCTGACACATTACTAGATAATGTAATGACAATGAAATCGCTCGATTCAGTTTGTATTCTTATTTTCAATTTGTTGATAAATGTTTGAAATCGTACCACATAAATGAACATTTATGAACGATCATGCAACTATCGGCGAGAATTGGGCTATTATACAAAAGAGGAGACACATTTCCATCATAGTCGTATATTGCACAGGGTCAAGTTATTTGAAACCCTTCGATTTTGATAAATCTATAACCATAAAATACAAAAAAATGTTGTTCAAGTTGTTCTTACCCCAGTTATTTTAAATTTATAACAATGACATCCGAAGTACCTACAGTATCGTTAAGTGCAATCAATATATTGTAGTGTAGATTTATATAGCACTAATTTTAAAGATAAATATGTGTGTCTCAGGTGGACGAGTGGTTAACGACTTAGCCTGTTTATCCGTCGACTCTGGTTCGATTCCCAAAATCTGCTAGATATATTTGTTGTTGTTTTTTAAAGGATCATCTCAGTAAATGGTATCTTTTCAATTCAATTGTTTTGCAAAACATTATTGACAGTGAAGTCAAATGTTAATTCCATGTCATTATATAATTAAAATAATGCATTCAAAAAATGTTTGATATGTTTATAATTAGTTGTGCCCCCCCCCCCCCCCCATTTCATTTAGAAAGTCTTGGATCCGCCGCTGTGTGTGATAAGATTAATAAAGGAGATTTGATTATCAAAACACATGTATTTTTCAGGATGACAATTGTGCTAAAAAAACACTCAATTGTTTTTGAGTGTGAACAAGTTGACATAGCCATCTTAAATCAAAGTTACATCAAACGAATGTGGGAATAATGATCACAGAGTAATGTTTATACAAATGGGTTCAAATATATATTGCTATCAATTTATGCCAAATTTCAACTCTTTTTCCTGAATAATGTTAAACAAAATATTTGTTTGTGCACGGGGTATTTGGTAAACAATAGAAAATGAATCCTGTTTTTTTCCAATTGTGCATAATTCCCTATTGTAATTAACTACATTTTATTAAAAATATAATATGACAATAGCGTACTTACGAGTAACAACGGACAAGTCTTGCCCAAATGCCTGAGCCATTCCACCTTCGGCCTTTATCTGAAGCCCTAAGTGGTATTTCATCGCAGGGTTCAGTCCGAGAAAATCCAAGTAGGTAGACGTACTTGGAAATTCAAACGATTTAAGTTCAATTTCGCCATTTGATTCCTGTAAGAAAAAAATAACTACGCTATATTTTATAATAGTTATATATAAAACAAATTGCAAGCTTTAAAGTTTATTTTTACACACAAATGAATGTCTATTGCTATTACAAACATAACAACATACAAATATTAGATATTAGTAAATTCATATATAATTTCATATACTATAGTTGGGTTGTTTGTGTTAAGTAGTGCTTTTCATATCATGTCGATATAGCATGAACTATCATTTAAACATTTGCATATCTTTGTCAAAATATAAATATGCTTCATCTTTTTTCCTTATTACGTGTGCATTTTGTAAGACATTTTATCAAAAGTTTTATATTGATAAGAAAAGCTACAGAAACAAGTTCAGTAGCCAAAGGTTTAAACATAAACACCATTTAATGGATCAGGGTAAACGCCAAAGACATAGAACACAAAAAAAATCACATAAAGAACACAGTGCAGATAAGCTATGTGAAAACTAGGTGTGTTTATCAAGGACTGTTAAGTACCGCCTTGGAACGGTTAGTTTAATAAATTCACTGTGGGTTTAAACCAGTTTGCGTGCACAACCTCACTCTTAACCCAACAATCCTGAATAAAGTAAAAACGCGAAAGGTAAATATTATAAACGTATGCATTAACTTGAGGAAACTTAAAATAAAACAAATAATAATAATCTTTAGTTATTGCAGTTGAAACTATAAGTTACACACACAGTCTGCCTTAGCAAATAAAAGGTTTAAAATGTGTGATCAAAGAGTTTCATAATAAAAAGCATCATTGTACTAAAACTGGAAACAAACAAAGAAAACATTTTCACAAACTAAAACGACATGTATTAGCTAAAAGTTTATTGAAAGAGATTTAATATCCAAGTAAAATATCACGAAAAATAACGTTACGCACAAGAACGTCCCTACCAAGCAGAAAAAAACGCGGTTTTAAAGATAAAAATGACTCCGCAATATGTTCATAAAATCAAAGCACTTAAAGTTTAGTTATGTAAGGACACCATATTCATCCTTATGTCTTAATTTGTTATATATGTAGAATTTGTTCTGGGCCGGTGGCTTAATGCCATAAATAAACCGAATTGAGTTTGAAGTTGTTGATACTAAATTTATACAACCACAGGAAATAAAGATATATTAAAAACATACGTTAAGGTGTCATATTTTTAAAAAGAGTCAACGTGTCATTGTTGTTAAATTTTGACATTCCAAATATTAAAATAGCCATTTTCGATTAAATGCTATTGTTGTCGGTTGTTTCCCTTTTGATGAGTAAAAAGTTTACTTGTTAGTATAAACTTCTTAACACCTGGGCAATAGCTTTGTCGTACCCTGTTTGTAAGGATAATGACGATGTCTGATGCTCCATAACAGGAATCCGATTCAGGCAGGTCCCATGCAAGTCTGAAGCCAGTTGGTGATTTGTTTTCAATTCTCATGTTCGTTGGGCCATTGTCTATAGATAAAAAATTGTCGTAAACTTGGATTATATATTTGAAATATTGGGTTTTAAGTAGGAAATCAATGTCTAGTAGCAGATTATATAACGCTCAAGTTCGTTTTCTGTGTAGAAATAAGTACTAGAGTCCATTTTGAGAGGTCATGAGAAAATATCCTTAGTGGGGCTCGGACTCACATCCTCTTGGGTGATAGGCGGAAACTCACTCTAACTAGGAAATTCACAAAAATATTCAGGCTTCATCCGGTTGCACAAAGTACATAAACAAATATAAGAATAGTCTCAATTTGAAAGATACTACTAAAGGGACTTGTTCACGTTTTATATGGCTAGGTATCGAACAAATGAATTCCGTGTGAAATGTGATCTTAACTCTTGATAGAATTAGTAAAACTATCAATTTTATGCTGCTTAAAATAAAAAAAAAAATGTAAATGCGTATCCGACAGTTACTGTGTAATAAATGAATTTTAACAAAGACCGTAAATATTTGCCAATATTTAATATGTAAACAATGCCCTTAAAGGGCATTTAACATCTGGTAAAACGATCTTCATCGAAGCCTCCTAAAACCGGAACTATTTTTCCAAATAGTTATTAAATGTTAAATGCATCCAAAGGACTAGGGTATACGGAACTATCATATGACTCAAAACAGTTTTGTTAAGTGTCTAATGAAACAGAAATGTAGCAAAAGGCATATAGTTGTACCATTTGGGGAACATAGAAATTGCTGTCATAAAATGATTCTACCTACATTTTTCCAAGCCTTGAAGGTTTGTCAATAGACCCATCTGAAAGAAAAAGCGACAAGACGTAGTATTTAACAAAACAATTTATCATGTTGTGTTTATAATTTATTTCATTATATTGACTAAAATGGAATGGTTGTTTAAAAAATTACACGGTATTATGCTTTGATATAAATTATGTCAATTTATTATGGACCTATTATGAAGACATTAGTAAACATTGTAAATTCTTGTATCATTTTGCTAGCTGTCTAATTAGGTGGTCATGAGAAGGATTGAACAATTACCTCTTGGGACAAATGAGTAAATCCTAAATTGCCTTGAGTCGTTTTCAATATTATTTTTTTAACTTTTGAAATTATCTATCCAATAATAAAAAGGTTAAAAACCGACTTTAACGTTGAATGAAATTTCTGAGGCATTTATGATGCTAGAAACTTGATTGAAGTTGATCTTTGCGTTACATGTTCCGAGTTTCCCCATTAAGCTTAATACCACAATCCCGGTAAACGTTTAAAAGCGTTATTATGACTAGTTATGAATGAAAATGCTGATATTAAAATAATCTGCATAAAAAGGGAATCTTACATCAAATGTAGTGGTTGCTGTAAGCATCGCTTGGTTGTAAGCTGTGAGCTCTAGCTCGCCTGAAGCCGTCTCAAGGTCTTCCTTGCTTACAGTTAGCCAGCAGTTGTCAATTTCCACAATCTGTGTTGGCAGGAGACACATCCCGATCTTGTCGAAACCGATACACCGCGGATCTGTGATGTCATTCTGAAAAAAAAACACCCGAAATCGATAGCGACATTATAAATGAAAAACGACTTATCGTAAAAAAGAAGTATTAATTCTGTTAACGAAAACATCCGTGTGTGGTCTGTTTGTGGAGTTTGCATAAGTGTAGGTGGTGTTCATAAGTTTGCTCTATTTCATTGCCGTTTTGGCCCTTAACTTTTGCCGCTAAACAAGGTGTTTTTGTGTGTGTTTTTTTTCAATTACTAGGCTTGTCCCTATAGTGAACATTGTATTCAAATTAAGTTACGAGTGACATATAGAACAAGTGCTATTGGATATTAAACTAAAACATATATGTTATCCGTTTTGTCTGTCTGTGCTGTGTAGGTGGCGTTAATACGTTAAGTCTCTAGTTTATTGTCGTGTTGACCATATACAGGGTAAAATAAAAATCCAACTGCTGGGTTTGTATGTAGATCTTTTGCGATGGTGTTTAATGGTATATGCAACCACAAGCCCTTAAATACATAAACTGTCGAATAATATTAAACCATTTGATCAATCATGTAACAATATGCTCAAGGTTTCACTAGCTCATTAAAAATCGTCTAAATTGGAGCTTGGACGTTTTCTGCGTTTGCTACGTGCTATTTTATGTTGATGTTTTTTCTGAAATGTTTTGCTTGACCTTGTAGCTTTCATTGCAGTCTTATTGATACAATAATGGAAAGGAAATTCCAAGAACCAGCCTTGGTAATTCGCCTTATGATCAATATATTAAGTTTATTTTACAGGTAAAGACCTTATAATGTATGTATTCAAGAGTCAATACACATGCGAAATACTCCGTTAAAACAAGCACATATATCATAAGATAAATTAGAGTACCCCTCTTCTAGCTTCTGTGAAATTACGATATGTGACCATGTCTTCCTTGCCAGGCGATTTCACTGTTAGTTTTATTTCGATCTTGTGAACACCACTTTGCAGATCAGAAGCCAGAAAGCTCGCTCTGAAAACGAAAAATAACCTTTTCTGTCATTTGAGAAATTAAAAGACAGCCCTGGTGTGATTCGGACTGTTCCTTTATGATTAAAGAAACTGCAACATTGTAAACGATTGTTTGAGTTTTAATAGGAACGAAAATGTAAACAAATTACTGTAGAAAATGAAAAGTAATTTCAATACCAAAATCATAAATCGTATTACTGACTCGCACATATAAAAGTGTATGAATAAGAAGCAACTATTGTTCAAACATATCACAAACCTTGACGCATGTTTGAATTCTTCACCTTCAATATTTAATACGACTTGATGTTCAGAGCCATTTCCACTTGAAATGAACGGAGGTGATCCGTCAATTCTCATGAACGTCGAGTCTGTATTTGTATTTCCCATTACGTCAGTAGCTCGGACCCATACGCGCAAACGGTCGCCATCTTCAAGGATTCTTTGTGTGGATACACTTTCTTGAAGTGGGATAACTGTCCATCCTGTTGTTGGCACTTCCTCTGATGGGGATTGGTCATATGCTACCTCAAATTTGATGATACCATGGTAGTTAGTAATGGCTTTCCGTGTACGTTTACCTTCGTCGTCATCAAGAGTGTCGGCAACAAACCTGAACATGAAACCCATGGATTTACCTCATTTATTTTAGCTTCTTAAATTCAGTGAACCCATTTGATTTCAATGCGGTAACCTTTATTTATAAATCTGCTAATTATTTTGTTAGCTTTTCTTTTATTATCCGTTTGTCCCTTTAGTTTCAATTATCAATGTCAATAACAAATAGCTCAATACCTTAAGTAGCTAAAATGAACTTTATATCGACGCTTTATTTGATACCATTATCACGCTACAAATCGCCATTATTTAAATGACAACCTCTCGTGCGAAAACAGGGTGGTAATAAACAAAGCATATACCAATCAATACTTACTTTAAACTCATCAATATTCCATCATCTTCTATCTCTTTGAACTGAGTTGGGTACTTCTCGATTTCAGCCAGAAATTTCCCGTCTTCATGCAATTTGTTTGCAAAGTGTCCATCCCATCTCACGTTCACAGTAACAATGTTATCTGTTTCAACATAACATCGAAATGTTGTTTCAAGCGCAATTTACGTAAACAATCAAACACCTTACAAGAAAAGAAATGTGAAATACAAATCCGAAAATGAATTTCTAGTACAAAAGCCGCGGTCTCTGGTTGTTTTAACTGTTCGGCGACGGTAATGATTAGTGAACAATATAATCTTAAGCAGTATTCAACTTCGTTGAATCATTAAGATACATTCAATGATATCGGAAGATCAGAAGATCACTTCACTTCATAACGTCACTGACCGCAAACGTATGATGAACAACGTTTTTAAATAGTATCCAATAAAGTTTTCATCAGATTTACTATTTCATGTGACCACGTTTATGCCTTTATTGCAACAATACCAGTACTTATAAAGATATACATGTTCACTGACTATGAATGAATCAATGAACCCGCACAAATTGTAAAGCATGTGCGTTCCCGGTCTGGTACTGGTTAGTCTACTCGGTTAACCACGTACCATACAAGTAAATTATATATTGGTCAATCCCGGACCGACGACATTGTCATAGTAGCCTTTACATTGGGCATCTTACCGTCACTGTTCGAAGGCGTTTGCCAAGCGTATCCAGTTTCCTCGACAGCACTCGAGATGTACAGCTTCTTGTCCATTTCGTTACTCACAGATATCACGGATGTATCATCGTAAAGAACAAAGCGCCGAGCGATTCGAGAATTGTTGGCCATATCGGACACTTTCAAGAGCACACTGAAACAGATATTTCCGTCTATGGGTTTCGAAAATCTTAGACATAAAATAAGTTATTGTATTTCGATTGGATTCGGGCGTACAACAGGAAACTGAAATTATGTGTAGTGCCTTTATATCTCGTTTGCACATATCAGATCGTTTTGTGTTATTAAAAACGTGTATGTTAATAACTTTGAAAACTCATTTGTATTTTGTCAATTAAATAATTAATTGTAAAACTCCAGTAGATGAATTTTAAAACCAGTTAATTAATGTCTCGCATTTCGGTCTCATTTACAAAAGCGTTATGAATCGAAAATACCTGTACATTCCAGGTTCGTCGGGCGTATATGAACTAGACATTTCCCCGTTGGTGTGTTATATTGTAAACTGGATCAATGGGCGTGGCCTCTACTAGTCTTTCGTCTCTGTTGGGTGCGAGTTTAAACACCTCCATATAATACTGCCACATGCCAGCCATCGCATCTGTCCAATCCGACCAGCTGGCTCGGATGTTAGTCTAAAATAAGGACCCAATATATAGGATTATAACGTGCTAGGTAATACTTACTTATTAATAAAGTTGCATAATTTAACCAGCAGTTAATCCAGAACTTTGAACACCATATTCCCTGCCTTGGACGTTTTCAGAACTTTATTTGATAAACATTCAACTTTAGACAAATGTCTTATTGTCTAGTCTTTTTATTCCATTATAACACAGTTTTGAAGTACTTACTCTGGTAAATTCATTGTCTATGTGAAGTGGTTTTGGAAGGCACGACCCGGGATTTAAAGAACAGTGCTCGGGTACAACAAAGTCGAATCGGAACTCCAGCTGTAAAAGACACATACCCATTGCATAATATTTAAAAGTATATACATCAAATGTACATAAACCATTGTGTAAAGACACAATATGCACAATTAATGTTAAAGAACATAGAAACTTACATTTTCCTCGCCTTGAAGGCCATTGTAATGCTTGGTCGCATACGGTTTCCCCTGGTTATCTATGTTGATTAGCTTTTGAAAGCCACCGCTACGCGATCGGAATTTAAGAAGAAGGCTGCAAACAAAACAGTTTATGCTAAAATTCTAAGGGCATTTTCTATCTGATACTGAAAGTTTTGTTGGTTTGTTGTGTGTTTTGTTTAATTTATTTTGATTTATTTGGGAAATGATATAGCTGCAACGAAATAACGTATCAATTACACGCTGTGCAACTGTGACACAAGTTATTTATCGCAACAATCGATCATTATCATAATTGGTAACGACGTACATATCTCCATGTTCAATCAGGGTCGCAAAGTTTTCATCGTTGATTTCACAAGTGTCTTTCTCTACTGCAGGATTATCATTGCTTATTCCAGTCTCACAGTTGTAGGTTTTGTTGAAAGCAATGAATCTTTTGCTGCCTCCTAGCAAAATAGAAACACATCATAAATTACTGTTATGATAGCAATAAACTAAAACACATCATTAACAATGTTCCACTTGTAATTGCCGTAAAGGAATCAAATCGGGCGAAATCTACTGTTTTCACTTTGTCGTGTTTTTATGCTTTCGAAGGATACAGCTGCATTTATAGAATATGCTAAAATAAGATATTCAGTTTTAAGTACACTTACAAGAGTGATGCTTGATCTATGACATTTATACCGTTACTGGAAGTGTTGACAACATGATTTACATACACTGGCAAGCATATATAAATCTCTTAACAGATGCACTTACCATCACGTGGTATTTTGCTTATAGATGCCTCTATACTGCTTGCGACTATTCCAATTTTAGCGTCATGGACATAATTAGGCTTTTCTGGGATTTCAGGGGTGTCAATCAGCGTATCAAACTCGAACCTCAGGTTGTTGAAACGCTTTTGATTGCTGGCAATATAATTACACTTCTAATTCTATAAACATAAAATATGGATAACCGGATTCAATTTTCAAACAATTTCCAACACAATATACATTTATTTCACTTTTATTCCGGGAAAAAAACAGAAGCCAACACCCGCCAACATTAACCTGTGATATACTCTATATTATTATACCTTACACAAATGTGTTTCTTCTTTGTGTATATAAAGTTGATCGGTCCGTATATCAATGTATATTAATACATTATTATATTTGTTCAGTCAAACACATCAAAGCGCTTTACGATTATTTCATGGTTAAAAGTGTTTGGTAATATATAAGCAATAGAACACACCCCTTCGGGCCATATGGCATTGTAAGGACCGGCCAGTCAGTCCCCGAAGGTAAAACACTTTTGGGGGCGGACTGGCCGGTCCTTATAATAATATAACTGGGCCTTCCCTGTACTCGTTACTTTATTTATGGATTCCATCCCGTAACGCAATAAACATATGCATGTAATATTTTACCGTCATTGAAACTTTCAACATTGTTAATCAGTAAAAAAGTTCCACCAAGCCGTATGTTAAAAACACGTGTTTCTTTATATATTTAATCATAATTGATTGTTAATATCATATCATCTTTAATACCACTATTTTCGAAACTATGAAACGTACCTCCACACAAGCGTAAAGTTATTTTCATCTTTCCCGACCACAGTGAACATAAATTGCGTCTCATTATCAGAGCGCCGAATGTGTGCCAGTGTAACGTTGCTTTGGACGATTTCTGGACGAAACTCCTCCGCAGTGCTTCTAACTTAAAATAAAAAGAAGTTTAAACACTATTTAACCCGTTTTCCCTACTGCTTTTTTCAGTAAAAAAAATTGTATTCCATTCATTTTTATTCATTATTTGATTTTTTTTTCATTCTTTTGTTTGTCCGTTTGTTCGTTTGTTTGTTTGTTTAGTGCGATGTTGTTCGTTCCTTCGTCCGATTGTATGTTTGTTTGACCATTCGCAAGTTTGTCTTTACCGTTCAGGCATTCATGCATTAATTGGTTTTAGACAACAATTTAAATTAAATGTCATTTATTGTATTTATCATTGAAATATTCACAGATTTTCATGAATCAATTTGCTGATTTCATTAATCAGTTATTCTTACTGTTAATGCATCCATCTGATTTGCTCGTGGAATAAAACGATGGCTCACACGTGCATGAATTCGCTTCACAGTCCCCAGGATAGCAGGGGCGTTTATAGGAACACGTGACTGCAATAACAATCCAAGGTAATTATAGATGTTTAAGACGTTTCTAAAACAGTGGTGTCCATGGTTGTATTTAGATAGATAGTTAATTACAATCAATCAGCTGTAAATATATGAGTATATATAGTTGTACTTTTTGCATTAAAAAACCTTAGTTAATTATAAAAAAAAACTTAAATAATTATCATAGTCATAACATTGCGAATACCTGTGCTTCATTTGAAATTTTATTTAAGCAATACTGCATCAATGTTTTTGAACTTTTTATGTTGCTGAAGTCGATGTATGAAATAGTTTATATCAATTATATACATGAACTTTATTTAAAAGACAAATATACTCCCCTATCGTGTATCAAATAAGCTATATGCTTTTATCTAAATATCAATTACTAGTTAATACCCTTTAAGAATCTGAAAACAAAGAAAATTCTATACACACGTATCAGGCATATCGGATATCAAAACCATTATATACTAACGTCTCTTACATATCTGATATCACAACAAGTCTATACTAACGTGTCAGGCATATCTAATATCAAAACCATTATATACTAACGTGTCTAAATATCTGATATCAAACCAATTCTATACTCACGTGTCTGACATGATCCACCAGTTGACGTACTAGGGCAAACACACTGATTTGGAAGTGTACAATTCCCACCAGTCTGACATGATGGCCGACAAATAGCTGAAATTTGAAACAAATGTTCGTTATAATCGAGATATGATGCGACATGAAACAGAAACGATACCCATCGATATGCATGGGTACCCATCTAGTATTTTACGTCGTGTTATATTTCGTACTAATCGTGCGTTGAAATCACTCCTAAAAGATACACATGGACTTGTTATAAATATAAAACAAGGGATATCTGTAACTGGCTATGACACGTGCCCGCGGGTCAGACATTTCTGCACGGGGGGGAAATGATTACATTTTATTAAGCTAAGCTGCTCCTAAACTTTAAACAAAGATAACTTTCTAATTTCTTCACCATTTTAAATTAAACAAAGCGCAACATACGCCTCTTACGGAGCCACGCCTTCGGTCTTTACCAGTGTTTAATTGAGAGTTCTTGTTTAGGCAATGCTTCATTGCTGTAGGAAATAGTTATTGCTATGTTCATAAACAGAGGATTTCTTAAATAATACACCTCCGACAAGTGTAGCATATGTATATCCCTCACCTCTATTGCAGTTCTGATAGGTACTCGTTGTCCATCCAGGTTTACAAGAGTAAATATAACCATACACAGGACGGCGGTAATAGCTGGAAGCGGGACACCTGGCAAAATATATAATCAAAATGTAGAAATATAATATACAAAAGGGCCTTCGACAGCGCAAAAGTCATAAGAAGGACGAAAATTTAAAATGTTTTCAAAACTAAATGTTTATTAGTTTTGAGGTTTAATGTTTAGCGAGCAGTATTCACATATACGTTGCAACATGTAAAAATGTAATTAGGAGTTGAGCAAATTTTACGAAAGAAGATTTGATCAGATTTCCAATCAGAAAGCATTTACATTTTACAGGAAATAACTATATACAAAATAAGTACAATGTTTTGTGTCAAAATTGTCAGTACTATCTTATCAACAATGTGTTGATGCTTTGCGGTGATTGCAGCTACATTAAGAAAGATATTTGCATTTTTGTAACCAGGAAATGAATTTAATCCACTTTTTCATTATTTTATTGAATATATATCTTATCTGAAAAGATATCACCATAACACACAATACATTGCTGGGGTAGTCTTGGGCATTTGGACACAAAAACAAAGTTATAATATCGACAGACTTTTCGAAAACATGCGAATGCTTTTTGATCCAACATCTGATGAAATCTTCTTTCTTAAAATTGTGTCAACTCCTTACTACCCCATAACATGTCACAAAGAATGTATGATTTACTCCCGAAAAAGATCGTTCCTCAAAGCTAAACAGAAAACGTTTTAGATTTTGGCCTTCCCTATCCACGTTTGCACTGTGGAATGCCATTAAAGATTACACATGAACAATAATAACAACAACAACAACAACAACAACACAACAGACTATTCTCACTAATACTAATCTGATCGCAAATTCTTGGGACTGTAAATAGATCATCTTTGTCGCATCCTTTTCGTGATGATTTATGACAACTTCTTAACCCATGTTTCCATACCGACATTTTCGATGGCTTTATAGTACATGTATCTCTTTATATAAAAAAATACTTTCTCCTTTTTTTGTTCCATAAAGATTCCATATTAGGATTAAAACTTTCATTAAAAGCTAGTAAGATAATTTATACGTTAATAATGCATGTCATTTCCATAATGTGTGACGTCAAATTAAGTGTTCAAAATGAGCATTGCTTAGTCATGTCTATAAACATATATCTAGCGCAAGGTTAGAAAATTACAGTATTGCTTTCTTAAATGTCATTTTATTGAAATACCCAATACAACCATACAATGCAATTGTACGTCAAATAAACAGAAACTCCTATCTATCGGTAATGTTTGAAGATTTCTAGCTTTTTTGCCGTTTATCGCCGAAAAAACAAAAAAAAAAACCCACACATTTAACCTTTAATAACTTTCTTAATTTTAATTCCAAAACCATTTCATGAGAACTGCCTTTTGAAAAATTACATAGCGAAATACGCATTAAAACAATAAAAGCAACAGTACGGCAAAATAGCTCTACCATTATCGGAAAGTTATTGCGCTTTGCTTCCTGTTTATGACACCGTGAGTTATTCAATTCCTCACATGATTGGAAAGATACTCACAAACGCTTGACAAAAGCAGGAAAATATATTGTATCTGACTGACAATAAAATTTTGGCGCCTATGTATTGATATGTTTTACAGTTATGGGTTTTGCAACACTTACTTGTTTCCTTTTAAGAAAAAGTCATCTGACACGATGCCGACAACTGTTAATGTACAAGAAACATATATTAAGACATTTCTGCGTCTCTCAGGTCATTGGTTCAATAACATACTTACCACCATCGCCTATACCATCCGAATCCCCACCACCACCTGTACCAGTAACGGCATCGACAATACCAGACCGTTTCGTAGCGTATCACCCCATAACGTCTCTGGTAGTTTCTGAAAAAAATGACTTCGATAAACATTCTTCAACTTCTTTAATTAAACATTGAACATAATTATGTGATTAATTTAAAGGTACTGTTATCACTTTTGTATGAAAGTGTGCTATAGATTTGTCTAACAACGCCATATTGAAAGTATCAACTATAGCTCATAAAAATGCTTAGATCAATAGATGTACTTACATTATAATATTTTTTGTCCTTTATATTTGTCTGTGTTATTTACTAACTTTTTACGTCCACATTACATTCAAAGTTTATTGCCAACAACGTTTTGATTTATTGTGTCAATATAGCTTCTTAACGTTACATTTTACGGTTTTGTTCGAAGCGGATTGTACACCATTTGACATCCGTCTCCGTGGCCTAGTGGTTAAGCGTCCGCCTACGGAGCGGGAGGTCGTGGGTTCGATCCCTGGCCGCGTCATACCAAAAGACGTTAAAAGTTGGTACAAGTAGCTCCCTTGCCTGGCGCTCGGCATTTAAAGGGTAGTGCTTGGAAAAGTGGTGTGCTGAGTACTGGTTTAACCCAGGAAAGTTGTACCCCGTGTTTCGGTGCTTTACACCGAGCGCGTAAAAGAACCAAGGGGTCTCTTCGAAAAAGAGCTAGGGTATCGCACCCGGACTTCCTTGTATCCCACCACCGCGTGCTGTCCCTTCAGAAAAAACAAAGGACCCCGTTGGAAATAAGTGCTTGCACTTTCACGGGTTATCCTTGACCGCAAGGTCTAAAGAAATACATACATCCCACCTACTTGCGTTCAGGACCAAGAATTACTAACAATTGATTTTTAATATATTGGACTCTTTAGCTCTAGCCGTATCCATTTCAAATAACACAATATTTGATACCTAAATTATTATATATACCTTATTATTTCTTATCAAATTGTATGTGTTTAAAAGGGCCAAAATGCATATGTCATGTGTAACTTAGCGAGCAAATGTTTTCGAGCCCCCAGGCGATCCATTAGAACGAAATTAGTAGTTTTAAAGAAAAAGTAATTTTACAAGATCACGCTTTTTAAAGTGTACATGTTTTTATAAAGGTTCAGTCCTATTATCATATTAAAGATCCTTCTCAAGGCTGAACACTGATGGTTTGAAACCAATGACTTAAATCATTGTATACAATTCCAAAAACACCTGCCGTCACCTTGCAAAGCTGTCGCCAATTGATGTATTCACACATTACAATGAATTGCACCAGCAACGCCGTCTCTGATATTTTGAAACTCAGATTTGCGCCTTCTTTCATAATTTGTGCCAACTATGAACATTCATGTAATATTCTAAAATAAACAACTTTTAAGCTACAGTGGTCAAAATCGATGAGAAAAACTTTTGTCAAAGTCGAATGTATGCATTTAAAGTTTGGTGACCGGCAAATGCACGACTTCCTCAAATAACTCATTTCAATAACAACAACAACATATTTTAATGACTTCGGTGATTTAGATCACAGGTTTTGCCGCATTCATAATTAACATTTATTCTTACTCACTTGTTATTAAATATGCAGAATACATTTAAAAGCGCGCACGTGTGACAGCATCATAGTGTATGATATTTTGTTAATGTTATTATAAATACATGCTCCCATAGAATAGCCGAAAGTTTGAACAAGAACCCCGATTAATGGCACAGGATAGACGCCAAAGACATAGAACACAAAAACAAACAATCACAAACTTAAAACATTGATTAACAGCACAATATATCATCAAACAACACAGTACTTATATACTTTATAAAAAATAGGTGTTTATCTAGGAGTGTTAGGCACCGCCTTGTGACGGTCAGTTAAACGTAAATTTACTGGGGTTTGTGTGCACTTCCTCATCTTTATCCCAACAATCCCGAATAAAGTAAACACGTAAATGGTAAATCTTATCAAGGTATACATAAAGTTGAGGAAACTTAATAATAAAACAAATAATAATAATCTAATAGGTAAACACAAAGTACTTTTATGATTAGGGATCCCGACTCTACCTGCAGACGAAGGAAAACAATTCAGTTATCTTCCCTAACTTCGAGTTGCAGAGCTAAATAAACTTGATTACATGAAATACCCATATGATTTTAATTTGACTTTTAGCAGTTTTGGTAATCAGCTATACAAATCACATCTTAACCCTAACTTTGTGATAAGGCATTTTATACCGAGCAAGTTTCATCGGATTTGAAATGCATGGATGTTCAAACAAGCCCCCGTTTGCTTGCAATCTATGCATTTCGCAAAATACTGCAAAGAGATGGTGAAAATTGTCTTAAAATAATTCTACTACAAGTATTTCGAGTAACGATCGTTCTAATTCCTACTTTTGGTGATTATGAACATTTTAAAGTGTTTATGCATTGGACATTGCGTATTTAAGATATCATGATTATTGCAATGTATTATCGTCAGTAGGTTCGCGTGACGGAAAACTGCATGCTGCAATAGATTAAATTATGCGGCGTATTGCACCATGTTGTTTCTGTTGCCTTCTGATATATGTTATAATCGATTAGATTTAAGGCTAATTGCATATGAACTATTCAAACACCAAGTCCTGTCAACTACATTTTCGCTGACCGTTCCAATGCGATGTCCCACACACTTATAAAAACAAGATACGTTAATGCGAGTGTTGTTTCGGTAAAAGTTGTTAACAAGGTTTTTTCCTCTCGATCAGTGAATTCCAAGCCTTAGCAAAAAGCCTTAAATTTTTGGTTTCTGACTTTGTATCATTAAATATAATCGCATATACTACTTTTAAGAAGCCATATTGAATGAACCCGAAGAGACAAACAATAAATAGTTGTTTCGGTGACATTTTTTGTTTATAAACATGACACGAAAAACTGAATCCAGGCAATGTACAAGTACAGTGTATGACTATTAATTAACCCAAGAAAGAAGTTTGGAGGCAACCAACTATAAACATATTTGAATGATTTTTTTTAGAAAACAATTTTAATTCATTTTCTAATTAAGGAACGGAAATTGATTTAGCGATCTTCCTCTCCTGAATCATACGCTGTAGATCGACAACAGGGTCCAAGAAAAGACAAGTGTCCATTTACCTACACCTGAATGCAGTATAAGCATGCTCTAGAAATGAAAATTGATGGATGTGAATAAAAATCAGCCGAATATTTAGCAGATCGCCATACTTTTTTTCGAAAAGGTAGAAACAACGAAAAACAAACGATCTCACGTTTATACCTGTGACCAAACTGAAAGTAAAAGAAAGTAGATACAGTTCAGCTGCATAGACGTTTTTTGTTTAGTTATACGCAAACTACAGAGGTAAAACCAAAGGATAAGGTTTGTCGTTAAGCTAAACATGAGAGGGAAGTGTTCAAGAAACGTGAGTGTTAATGCCACTTAAGCTATGATTTTGTGCAAAATGACACATTAATCATTAATGAAGAAATTGATCTAACGATCATGTTTTTATAAGAAATAACAGCAAACATATCAGGTTATAAAAGTTATTTCAAGTATCTCAGAAGGTCTGTTAAAAGTAATTCTCTTCTCTCTCGTTTGTTCGGGAACTTATGCAAGGTGCTGCATTCGGATATATATTCTTAATACGTATTTTGAAAAGGCAATCCCCAACCGTTTCGGTCGGGGACGTAAGAGAAGCACAATTCTGAGATCACATTCTGAATAGGACCCTGGGAAAAGCATTTCCCTTCCCCCTTGGTCCGGAAGGTATGAAAAGTGCAACATCCGGAGATGACATTCTGAAAATGTCTCTTGGAAAAGCAACTCCAACCCCTCTTGGTCGGAAACGTTTGAAAATTGCAACTATCGTAGATAAAATTCTCAATAAAAGACCTTGACAATAAAGGCTCATCCCACTCGGTCGGGAGCGTATGAAAAGTGCAACAGTCAGAAATAACATTCTCAATAAGTCACCTGGAAAAGCCAACCCCAAACCGCTCGGTCAGGAACGTGTCACATTCGGATAAACATTCTAAATAGGCCTTTTGGAAAAGAAATTCCCACTCTTTCGGTCGGGAACGTATGAAAAATGCGATAATCAGAAATTACATTCTCAATAAGTGACTTGGAAAAGTAACTCCCACCCCACTCGGACGGAAACGTATGAAAAGAGCAACATCTGGAGTAAACAAAAGGCTGCAAAATTACGCTACTCCGACACACCTACAACTATTTGCTAGTGATAAAGAATATTTAGTAATCACTCAAATCAATGTGAAAACGTTTCGGTTTAAACGATTGAATATTGGCCGCACTTGTAGGTTCAACACTGTTAACAATCAGTTGCATCCCCTTAAAATGTGTTTTACCATATCGTCTCGAGGAAACAGGCAACATATATTTGCCTAGGTGGCAATCTTAATGCTCAAACCTGGCACGCAAAGTCATGGTAATATACAAGTACTGTGTATTACAATTAGGTTTCCTTTCAAATACGCCGTTTATGTCGCGGGATTAATCCTCGAGGCAAACTATTTATGTCGCGGGATTAATCCTCGAGGCAAACTATTTATGTCGCGGGATTAATCCTCGAGGCAAACTATTTTTGTCGCGGGATTAATCCTCGAGGCAAACTATTTATGTCGCGGGATTAATCCTCGAGGCAAACTATTTATGTCGCGGGATTAATCCTCGAGGCAAACTATTTATGTCGCGGGATTAATACTCGAGGCAAACTATTTATGTCGCGGGATTAATCCTCGAGGCAAACTATTTATGTCGCGGGATTAATCATCGGGACAAATTATTTATTTCGGGGGAGATTTGCCACTAGTCTGGAGGTGAAGTAAAGTTGTCTGACATGGGTATTTTATGTCATGTAAACGCAGTTATTAATTTGCCCCCTAAGTGTATTTTGATTATGGTAGTATGTTTAGTAAATATTTGACAAATTTATCTAAATAACGTATTATTCATTCTTTCAAACTTGTTTTTGAAATTCCTCGTCAGACGGTTTCTACAAAGGACTGACATTCTTTAGCTACTATGTTTTTTATGATTTAACTGTTTGTTTTCAAGTTATTGGCTAATTTCTTTATGACTCATTTTCTATCAAACTCTTGTGCTTAACCTTTAAATACATGTAATTAAAAGCACCGTTTTAAACACATGCTTGACCCTTGAGTTGTTTTTGAGATAAACATCAACACGTCTAGTTTGAATGCTCTCTGACAGTTTGAAAACATTTCTGTGAAAGACACAAATATTTCATTATTACTTTCAAGAAATTACTGCAACATAATACCGCTTAGTGAATAAGAGAAGTATCAAATGCAGCTATGACTATCATTCTTTAGTAATATTAGCTTCATCGTTATTTCTAATGTACATTTTAACGCAAAGTTTTTTTCATTTTATCAAAACTACTCATTTTCCTTAAAAGCCATATAAACGCGACCAAAAATACTCCAGGGGCGAATTTCCCCGAGTGGGCAAATACAACAACTAAACGCAAGAATGGACGTTTAACTATTTTTTTTCAAAATATATATTAAGCATAAAGGCGTCTTTACAAGAGAGCCATTTGTAGTGTGTGCTTCCTAATTAAATTTTAATTCGATGTGCTTTTACGAATCGCTTAAACTTCTTCAAATCCATTGAACAGTTTTGGTCGGCATTCATTGATATATAATATTCTTAAAATGTAAGGCAGATATGCATTGCATTGTCTGTGAACCAGAACTTGACCTCTAATAGATCGTTTATAATAACAATACTTTAAAAAATAGTATCAGCTGAAATTAAAGATCCGATAATTATATTTGATCTTGTTCATGAAATGGATACGGTTTATCCAATAAAAACTTGTTTGTTCTAAGGTTAATGGTTAGGGTTAGGGTTTTGGTAATTTAAGCACCAAAATCATTTTTATGTTATTCAATTTATTAAGCAATCGTATGTGTCACACTGTCAACGCTAACTTACAACGGATAAAACGGATCATGTTTTCAAAAAACACCTGAAAAATATCCAAAATTTTAAAAGAACGGGAGACGATAACAGTAACAGACAAGGCGGCAAGCAAAACAAATTAAACTATAAAACATACAACATCAACTTAACTTGCTACAGTAATTTAACGATAATTAATAACACCTTTAAGTAAGTGTTTTTTTATATGTTTATCATTGTTTTCATGAAAAACAAAACCAACGTATAGCGACGCCTCTTGTGCACCAGATTCTGATCTTTAGGAAGCATAGCCCTATGATTTTTATGAGGCTGGGTTTTGAGGAAAACCGTCAACGGGTCCCTTTTTGTTTTTGGCCTGCGTAATACTTGCAGTTGCAGTGCCTACGAAGCATATAATGTTACAAACTTTGCAACCGGATCCTTCAGGCGCGTTCAAACCATTGTTTTATTGTATTTCGAATCATTGCTAATGTCATTGTAGTAATGTGAAAGAGTTTGCGAAAATGTATTTTCCTTAAAGTTAGATTACGCTTATATGTTTAATGTTAATTTGATACAAAATGCAATTTGTCGAATTTTGCTGAGAGTTCCTTCAAAGCTGCTTTATAATATGATTTTGTTTATGGTAGAATATGACAACGGAACAATCCGACCTTTTGCCCTATATGTTCCATAGGTTTTTATGTCATTTATTTTGGGCGGTAAACTTATCATCGTCATATATCAATTGTATAACCTTTGCAGTTCAATGCGTTTATAGTTTTATCTTTAACACATATGCGCGGAAAACATGAAACAAAATAAAAACAAGTTATCATTAGCTATTAATTCAAAAAGATATATAAATATACTTTCTTTCTTATTTTGTAAAAAAGACCTACCCAGACCAATTCTGTACCACCGTTACAGCAAAAGCAGCAAACATAATAAGTCCAAAAGACATCCCCCGCAACATGACTTTATTTTAAATGTATCGACACCTTCAATTACAACTTGCAGTTAATTGAAACGGTATTTAATATTCTATCCTCGACCCAGAACAAAGCATTTGTACACCAGACAGACTATTTGTGCCGAAGATTCAGCTAGCTTTTATACATCTGTTTGAGGAAGACTTTGTAAGTAGATAACCCATTCGGGGAGTGTGTGTTTTGAAACGGGTTAGGTTTCTCTCGCGACAATTGTATCTGTTAAGAGTTTAGCGCACATAGCGAACTTGGTTAGCTTATCTATATTTTGTAGTATGATGATTCCATGCATGCGTAAAAAGGTGTTTTTCGTCCTCAAATGAACAAACTTATTTATGGAATGCATCTTTTAGTAATCCACAATGGTTTTCACCTTGGGTCGCACGTATTAGGGGCGTATTCATAATATTATAATAAGATTATAATGACTTATATGCGTTTTGCATAACTTAATTGGCATATATATATATATATATATATATATATATATATATATATATATATATATATATATATATATATATCAATGTTACAATTGGTGTTACTTAATTATCATAAATATATTTCAATGTTAAAATTGGTGTAACTCAAGTGCTGTCATCATCATCGTCCTCATCGTCATTCTCATCATTATCGTCATCAGTAGCATCAGCAGCATAGTCATCGTCACTATCATTATCGTCAGCAGCATCATCGTCAACATCATCATCAATCGCTCGAAGCATTGTTTATCAATATTATTTTACGCAATTTGTAGCATGTTTGAATTGCATTAATGATTATCAATTATACGTTGTAATAATATGGTTCATAGAAATGCCACTGTAGTATAAATGAATGTATATTTGTACAATAATTTGGCTTCCATTTTGGGAAAACAAAATATAGCACCTACCCAGACCAGCTCTGTGATGTTATCAACGTTATAGCCAAAGCAGCAAACACAGCAAGTCCAACAAATATTCCTCGCATCATCGCAGTTAGTTGGTTTTAAAAATTGACATTTAAAATTAATAATTATTTGCAACTGTTTTTAATAGCCTGCTCTAACAACAGTTGTCTTTCATTTGCTATAAAGACTAAAGCTGTTACATCATTAAGGTCTTTTTCTAATAAACGAACCGCTTTTGTAGACAAATTAAGGCCACTGGTGTTATTAATTTGTTTGCATTTTTGCTATTTATGTGCGTGCTTTTGTAAAAACAACGTATATCTAAAAACCACTTGTTCACGTACGCATTAAATATGAGGAGTATAAATAACGTTTGGTTGTTTTTCCTTATATGGATTTAAAGTACAGATGACCTTATGTACTTTGATAGGTAATCGCGTTTTAGAGCAGTTATTCTCTTTGTTCTGTCTTTGCTTTTCTAGTCAGAAAAAGCATATCATTTCAAGATAGCGTGTTATTACAATCCATTTGTTGTTTGTTCAAATTCTAATTTTGGTTTTAAAACAGGAAAACCTTTTGAGATGCAATGAAAGTTCAACTTAACGTAAATAACCTGAATTGAAATAGTTGAAAGTAGATGAGGAAAATATCCTTTAAGCTTCGATAACACAGATTACATCCTGCTTGAGTGGCGATACTTTTTTACCTTGAAATGTATACAGGTATTGCCTTTAATAATTAATGAAAACAGATGTCTTAGTTTTATCGTCATGTTGTATTTCCAACAGTTAACAGCGGCCAAAGTTGGGAGTTTTACCAAATATCTTTCATAATTCTATAAAAACTACGGGGACAAGTCCTGTAACCAAACAAAAAGGAAAATTGTTAAGGCTCAACGGACATTGAACGATAGGCACACAACATACATAAACACAGACATACCACACATGCATAAGCATATTATTTTATCTACAATATTTGGAATTACTGCTTTTGAACGGTCAGCGTAACAATAGCTCACAGGGGGGTTGAACTTTGGAAGGACCTATGCAAATTAAAACAATGCCAGCAAATGTATTTACTATTTATATCTTAACCAACTTTTATAGTGTCGTGTACCTGCCGTAGACGTACTTGCAGACTGTTGTCACGGTGACTTTACGATAATACGCGATTTTTACGAGCAACATTCTAGTTCGACGTTTTCACGTGGCATCTACCGTATGTACGTAAAGCCTGATCTTTTCCAAGAATGCAGAGAGTGTACCGATAATATTTACAATAATAAGTCTGACATGTCCACGATTGTTTGTGCAGATGCTTAAGACTCGCATGATAACGGTTTGAGTCGCACCTATACCGTACGTATATATGTCATTTCAAATCATACCATATCGTACCAACTTGTCGTGTTTTCTTTGTATGACTGTACTATACCTTTGAGAAGTTGGCACTGATGCTCCGACTCTTCATCATACCAAATCATAATGTTGTTGATGATGTCTGTATTTAATAGTTCAGTGCTTAAAGTTAGTTAAATATTTGAAATTTGATTTAATATACCTTTCATTGTATTCGCGTTGAGGTAAGCTCCGATAAGGCTGTTGTAGGACCCCTGGCGTATATTTAAAATCATGCAATATTTGCTTTTGGTAAATGTCTGGATAAGCTTAAGAATGAGTACACTAGCTTTTTAAGCTGCATTCCCACAGATTGATCATTTTAACAACTATTTTATTTTTTGTCTTGGAAAGGGCAAATTTTTGCGAAAATATCTGCAAACCAATGATAAAAGATTGCTGACAAAAAATCAGATCGTAGTTTTTCATATTTCCGTTCGAAAATTAATGTTTAATGGCTTAAACCGTTACTAACTGTTAAAAAATGCATAAAACATATATTTTTGAACTTCTATAAAAATCTGCGATCTGATTTTTTGTCAGTCTTGTATAACTGGTTTCCATGGATTCTCGCAAAATTTGGCTCGTTCCATGACAAAAAATAAAAAAAAGTTGTCAAAACGTACAATCTGTGAGAGTGCAGCTTTAATACAATGAAAACTACAAGGGCAAGCCCTTTAACCCCAAATAAACTCCCATATCGATGCATTTTTTACATGTCCTGTTTTTTTTTCATACGTAGTTCTATTTGTATGTTGTTGTTTTTTTCTTTCAAACCGTCCACAACGAGGAAACTCGTGCGTTTCTGTATAAATACAGAAGACATTTTGAACTATTGTCGTAACGTCCAAACCAATCAAAACTTCGAACTGTAAGCTCAATTCAACTAATAAGTATAATTATGTTTTTTCTTATATATGCGATATATATTTACTTTTAGACCAATCGATATTTTACTCAAATTAAGCATTAGCCATGTTTCCTCCGCATTTATCTAAAAACAAGTATGTGGTCTACCTAAATAAATGATGTGACCTTAAAATATTATTAAAGCATTAAGAAGTTTAACTTTTATTTTCACGAGTACTATAAAATGATATTAAAATAGTCCAATGATATTACCAATCGGGATCTTTTGTATCTCTCCCTGTTTCTTCAAGGCCTGTACTATCTAGATTTGACTGGAAATTGCAGTCACTTCTATTTTTTATTTCACATAAGGCATGTTAACACGGTTTTAGTGGTGATGGCGTCACGGCGGAATGTAGCCATTATTCACGGACAGGCCTTTATCAACTCGAATAAACAAACACTCTTTTCACTCATGGTAAATATTTATGTCACCTAGTTAGAGACCACCTTCTAATTTCAGTTTTATGAAACATGCTTCTCATTGCTTGAAGTTGCCAATTGACTTGTCTGATGTTTTCTTTTGTATTACATTGCATGCCAAACATTAGTATTATACTTTTCCCTTAATACAATTCTATAACCTCGTATCCTATAAAATACAACAAAATCAATACTTTTCAATGGTATTATTTTTGAAGTCTCAGTGAAGCGATTTTGGAAACCGACAAACATATACAGCATGAACTTGCAACATGAGCAAAGTATGTCTTATTAACAATATGCCTGACAAAAATGGAGCTTACAGACTTGCTCCTTAAGAATTAGGTATAAAATACATATCATTTATATGGTTCATGAACACGTACTATATCAAGTTATACAAGTGTCAATTACAACGCTATGTAAACAAACAAGCGAGAACAAAAAAGATCATCCATATGGTGAAATTGCATAATAACAGAAAACTCGCCTTAAACATTTGTTTGTAAATTTTTACAATCAATTGTATCGATGTGACCGTATCGACTTCCCAGCGCTGAATGCCTTTACATTCATATGCGCGCGAAATACTCGTGCAGTTGAACCCCTCGTGCATATAAAACGCCACCTGGCGGTTAATCCATTCCAAAGGAAAATAATTTTCTTCTAATTTGTTTCACTCAAACGCAGAAAATAATATTTTCCTAAAGGACAAAACTAATAATATATTAAGAAGAAAAATATAGATATGCC
This sequence comes from Mya arenaria, assembly GCF_026914265.1. Classification (NCBI taxonomy): domain Eukaryota; kingdom Metazoa; phylum Mollusca; class Bivalvia; order Myida; family Myidae; genus Mya; species Mya arenaria. The sequence continues at coordinate 8,091,253 of NC_069122.1, forward strand.
AAAGACGGGATACTTGAATCAAACATATATTCTCAATCAAAACAAATGGAACCAAGGAAAAACAGCATTCGCCTGCATAACACACCTGGCTTCAATGTCCTTCTACACCTTCAACTACATTAAATTGAAAAAAAAAAACACAATGCTAAAGAGCAGTCGTAAAGAGTCTGGAACCATTGCTCCACCCACTCTCAGACTCAACGTCACTGCCATGGTGATAGAAAATTACCAAACTGAAAATATGAATTTGCATGAGACAGTATTCAAAAATGACATTCGCAATACATACTCTAAGTCAATTCATTCGTTATAAATAAAAAAATGACAATTTAAAAGAAGTTTATGTTATCCCGTCTGAGCGTCAAATGACCAAATCAATACTATAGATGCACGAGCAAAACTTCTAATTTACGCAAGAGTAACCAAATTGATACCAATAGTATTCTCATAATCCTTTACCGCAGCTTTGATAAATACATATTCATTGTGATTCTGTTTTTTCTTTCGGTATTAAGTTTCCTTTTGACAAATGTTATCTTATTGTTAACAAGGTGTTTTTGTAAGCATTGGGGCGCTTCTCTCCCATTAATATAATATCCCACTGCAAAATTCATCATTCACAATGTTAAAGTACTAAATACATTATGTGATTCGTTGGTATGAGTTGAAAACCCGAGGTTTCAGAATAAGTTTCAAATTTGGGCATATCTCAATTGAATGACAATAATACATTATCTGTGGACAGTGATGACAAAAATTATTACTTAAACAATATATTTAAGGAAAATAATACGGATTTCTGACTGCCGCTAACCCTGACCCTATGTCTTGCGGAAGAAAATAAAAAAAATACCTCTAAAGTAATATTGCTATATATTAACGGGATATTGTGTGGAAACAAGCATATTATTGTCGGTCATGTGCTTTGTAAAACAAGCTCACTGAAACTAACTGGGTTGTTTATAACTCTTTTATTTCCTTTAACTTCTATTACAGCTTTCGGTTTTATAAAGACGTATGGGCTATATAGTTTCCTTTTAACTCCTATTACAGCTTTCCGTTAAAAAAGACGTATGGAATACATATTTTCCTTGTTCTTGATTGCCATTGAATAATTAATGGTAGGTCATGTCGAATGAACAAAGTACTCTAGAAGTCCTTAGTAATTTCCTTATAAGATTTTGCAGACTTTTTAAAAGAGTCAATGTCATAGTGGAGAGATTTCGACTTATTTTCATCTTTGCTTCCTTATTGATATCTTCAATACACGTATTTGTGTTTTGGTCTGGTGCTTTAGACATAGATAGAATCCTACCGATTCGCACTATTTTGACAGAACCGCCCATATCTAAATTTGATTAAATTTCTACAAATATTAAATTATCAGATTAAGCTCTACACGGATTATTAAGAGACACAGTTTGATAAAATAATGTAAAAAAAACTTAGGTAGAAGTATAAGGCAGTTTCAGATTGTTGATATAATTATATATACATGTTTATTTCCCTTCTTGATGGTGTTCGCCTTATAGCCAAATAACCTGCCGATTTCAAGAAAAAAAATCATTTGACTTAAAGAGCATAAATAAACATACACGTTCATGTTTTATATTACTTCACCATACCTTTACCAACGTTATCAGTTATAGAAATACATTTCTGGAGGAGAAACTGCATTTTCGAAATTATTAACGAATAAAACGGCGAACGTTAAGTCTATTCAAACTATGTTTTAGCACATTTGTAAGTTTCTGGTTTATTTTAAATACGGCCTATCGGCATCGGGCAACAGTTAATCCCCTACAAGTCGGCACTAGCGTGTAAAGAGGAGTCGCGCCCAATCTAAAATCGTCCAGGTGTTTGGAAAGTTGACCATACTTGTCTTTGTTAGTAACCTGTATTGCTTAGATGCACCAGAACTAAATATAATTATAAAATACAAGATTTACATTTTATATTAGAACTTTCCCCGTAAAATCAATGCTTTTATTCAGGCAAGGAATCATGTTCGGGCATATAACATTTTTAGATGATTTGCATAAAGCAGCAAACTCTAAAAAATGGTTTCGTCGCAGACTGCCGTTTCCAATGTGAATAAAATGATGATATAATGATTCTTATATATGTTTCTATGTAGTTTAACACCAAATATATTTAATCCTTTTTGTTCTGAGTTAATGGTATTTCACTCTCTCATGCCTTGCGCATGAAGACGGAAGTCAGCCAAGCCTTACCCTCTCTTTTCATATCGTTTAATCTAAGATTACATCGTAAAACTATACGTAACCAATCAGGCTTATGCAAAAATATCGTTTGCATCTTTGCAGAGACATGCTCCGCCTTTGCAAATCAAAATTCCCGTATTGTTGACCTTCTTACAAAACTTCCTCATCCATATGTATAAATTCAGTCCGTTCTTCCGCCCAAAGAGCTAGTTTGAGTCGCAATCGCTCTCGTTCTCTGGTTGGATGAAAACTACCTTTTCGAATACTTCTGAATATGTTTTGTTAATGTGAACAAATTGTTACAAACTGAAAATGTTGCGCGGGTTGTGTTTAGGACTTGTTGTGTTTGCTGCGTTGACTGTAACGTTGGTAACATCAAAGGTGGACTGGAGTGGGTAGGTGTTATATTATTTATAAATTATAAGCATGTTAGTTGATCATATTTTGCTCTAACCGCTTTACATTTAAATGTATTATTTTCTAATAATTGTTTAGCCTTCCACGTGCACATAGCATGAATGCAAAATTAAAGTTTTAGTTATTAACGCAACGCTTTGTTCTTTGTCGCAAGTTTATTTATTTGATGTACATCATTGAATTATGCAACTTTTTGGGTTGACGAAATATTATAGTCATAGCTCGTTTGCTATTTGTATGTGTCGTTAGTACATACTAAATGATTTCAAATTACCAAAACAAATATGGGCGATGAATCATGTTTAAAAAGCGCCTCCTTCAACCTGAAGAAAATTGACTCGTTAGTTTTTCATAATGATTGTGTCGACTTCCTAGTGGGGATATTTCGATATCCCGCCTTTTTGACTGCATGTGTTAACTAAGTATTGGTTTCATGAATATTGTGTTTTGTCACGTCCGCTTTAAATATAAACAAATTAAAAATGGTAATTGCATACTTAATATTACTGAATCTGTACCGTGCAATCGCTTGTTGCTACAAAACGAACAACCCCAATACGGAGTATCAAATATAGTTACTTCTTAGTTCTTTATTTTAGGATTGCATCATCAAATAGTGACTAAATAATTATGATATAAGTTAAAATTATATTATTTAAGTATATTAAAGTTATACTGCATCTTAAGTGCAACATTAAATCGAATCTTTGCTTAACTTTCTGATCGTACTGGAATACTGGTTTCGTTTAAATACGGGCATTTCTTTCTAAACTTCCATGAGCCCCAAGGGCCCATTACAATATTATATTAGATCTTAGTCGTAAATTGTTATTATCTATGTGTCATAATTCCGCTATTTTGCTACATAATTATGTGAATTTAACGAACGCCGGTATTACAAATGAACACACGGATTATTAAATGAAATAATATTGTAACACTTTGGGACGTTTAAGGAGATTTAAGATTATTGTTGTCACAACTTAGATCTTTTCATGAAAAAGTCCCAAGATTTAAGTATACTCATTTCTTAGATCTCAATTGTATCGAAAGCTGACAGATTAAAGATTCCATTGTCTTGGTAGAAGGTCAGTACATGCATACGCATTTATAACAGTATCTTGCATATATCCTTTGGAACTGTTAATACTGAGAAAAAAACATTCACAGTATAAAATGTTAGCGTATGTATTCACTAAAGAAGAAACAAAAAGAACACTGCTCACGTTTGAATCAGTACTCAAAACGTAGAAGGACATTTGATGATATTTTAAAAATATTTATTAAATGTGTTAGTGTTTACCTGAGGTAATTTAGGACTAAGTTTTGACTACATAAAAAAAATTACTGCAATCTTCTTCAACTGTGAATTTTTTTAACTTAACGGAACTATGAAGAATAAACACGAATGAAATGCGGCATAACTCGCAATCAATCTAAAATCTGCAATACTGCCCAATAATTAAAAGTATCAATTGAAATTTTTAATACTGCTCGATTAATTAGTTCGATTGGTGTTCAAAGTTCTGCATAGCAAAACGTGTAAAAGTCATACTCAAGTGAATTTAACTCTTAGACAAGAAGGCATCTAACGAAAAATACCTCAGGCACATGATTTCCGTCAATGTGTACCAAGTGTGCGTGTGTGTGCGCGCGTGTGTGTGTGTGCGTGCGTGCATGTGCATGCGTGCGTGCGTGCGTGCGTGCGTGCGTGTTTGTGTGCTGCTAGAGAAGTTAGCTTCACAATCCTTTTGCAATAGACCGCCAAACTTTTCGTCCGATCAATATACTGTGCAGAGGTGCAGACATAAGAACTATTTTGAAATTAACGATAGTTATGTTTTTATATTTGAAACAAAACGTCGTCATCTTAAACTTCTTTACAAGAACTGACCAGTTAGACATTGGACGAGCTTTTTTATATCTGTCATAATCTGACTTTCCCCTGATCCCTTTGAAGGTCATAAAATTGATAATGTATTAAGGGTTAAAACCAAACTGGTCGTATTTCGTTCTATGTCGGAGTGTGCACAAGGAAACAAGCTTTTTTCGATGATTTACTGTTCAATCATTACACATAGTCCAGTAATAGTTGGGTTTAACACACTGAAATATAATATACAGCATTTAGAAAAATAGAACATCAGTTTGGTTATAACCCTTGATGCATTAACTAACTAGTATATGACCTTCATACGGGCAAGGGAAAAAAGTCAGATTATTACATTCTCCAACACTACGTCAACTTTGTTTGGCAAGCAAATTATTCGACATTGCATATCCTGTAAATATACAACTTGTCATCATTCCCGTCGAGCTATTATACTTTTTATGCATTCATGGCATTGTGTCTACCCTGTTTAATTCATGATAGTTGTAACGGTTGTTGCTGAAAAAAGAACACATTCACTGGTTGGAAGGTATTTATACGAATGGGCAGTTACAAAACACATACAGAAACATATAATCTACGTTACACAAGCTACGACAAGTTCATTTTTATTTTGAATATACCATTATATTTCATTTCAGGAACTACTTTTCTCAGTATGTAATGAATTACACAAGAACCTGGTTTTGTCGCTCCTGGTATACTTATCACGATGAATGCGGACCAAGTGGATGTAAACAGATATATTCGTGAGCCTTCAGACTTTTAAAGATCACTTCATTTCTTTTTTTCTTTCTTACTCCTTGTGAATGTGAATATGATATAACTATGGTTCATCTGTGTACGAACATATTTGGACTTTGTACTCCACTCAATGTAACTGATCAAATGTTTTCATAAACCAATAAACCGCAGTACTAAAACATTCATTTCTTAAAACGAGTTTGATAACTGGACTTTCCGCATCCGAACAAGTATTGTACATAGAGTACTAATTACTGCCAAGGTGAATGTGTTTCCAGGAGGCTCGAATAAGTTAGCTTTGGTGAGAGGTCGGACCAGAAACGCATGCAATATACTTATACTCTACTACTACCGTCATTTGGAGAATTTTACTTTAAAACGCAAAAGCCCTTATGATTGTTTGGAAAAAAAACAGTGTTCAAATTTTGCATATTCCAGGTGTTCATTATCCGGTCATTATGATAAGGCGGTAAATGTTTTGTCATACTCCTGTCAACAGGGATGGACCACTAGTGCACCTCGGAATTGTGATAAACGTGAGCGTTTAATTCCTGTAAGGAAGACTCATAAGAATGTATTAGGGCGGAGTTTTATTTATGTGCGCTGAATGAACTGTGTTGTGCAACAAACAAAACTACGAATTTGATTTAAATAAAAACACACCATTGCTGTATTTGTTCTTTAAACCATAATGTGGAGAAACCTCCAGGGAAAGAATTGATGTTTAATTAATCACATATAAAACGAGATGAATTCCGAATCAATGATATCATTTCGAGTGGGCAGGCTAGCAACAAAACTAAATAATATCATCTGATATTTCAAAATGTCTGAACATAGACTGCTGTTTTATATTTGGTTCAGGCAATTATTTCCTAAAGAAAAAACTATTTTCACAATCTTTTGTTCGTGAAATCTTATTCAGCAATCTGTCGACCAAGTTGTGAGCATGGTGGTGTTTGCGTTAAACCCTATGAGTGTGACTGTGGGAGTGTGCCTATAGGATCAACATGCCAGACACGTAAGAATGTGTTTTACTTAAAGCTGAGGCTGTTTCTCAAACAAAATAAGTTATGATGGAATGCGGACCTATACACGACTTAATATGATTTCATGAACGGACTATTTTTCGGTTGCTTGTTTTATGGTTAACAACAGCACGGAAAAGTATTTCCTATTGTATTTTCGGTTAATAACTAAGGTGTCGAATAACAGTAATAGTCAAACAAACACAAATTGGAGTCAGCATAATCTCGTTTTTAATTGTTTAGACGCTTTTGCGAACTGCAGTTCTTTCAATTTTATTCAGAGGGAGAATTAATACCAAACAGCTACAGGCACAACTAAAGATACTGTTTAAGTACTGAATCAGTATAACTTTTTAGCTTAGGGTTAGCAATAACTTGCTTCAAAAAGTCTTGAACATATTGTTTGTTGATGATAAATTAAAGGAAACAAGGACATTTAATGGGATTCTAAGTGATGTATTTGCCCCAGATACTTGGTACGGGCGGTTAACTTACCGATAACAGCATTTCTCCAGTGGTAAGTAATCTAACATTATATTCATCAAGAAAACACATTCAAGTATGGTTCTTATTGCAGAGTCTTGTTCTTACCAACGTCCATGCTATCCTGGCGATTGTAAAAATGATACGTGCGCATGCGAAACCGGCTTCTACATGACAAATTCAAGCGACGGCTGTATACATAGTAAGTAGCTTTAAAAAAATCCACTCGACATTTGCATCTATTACAACGAAAGGACAAAACAATGAAGAAATTTAACTGTTTTCTTCCGTTTACATATTTACTACTTGTTTAAGATATTTTACATCATTCATAATCTTTTTGATATCCTAAAATCATCTACATCATTTTATTTTGCTACATTGAAGTAAACAATACTGCGGAAGAACTCCGGCCAGTCATCACAAGAAGCAATGCATCGCTTGCTCATATCAGAAGAGAAGACAGTAAGACGCAATACATGTTTACAGTTCTTGGAAGAGATGCGAACAATTACAATCATATTTGGATGTAAGTCACATTCAATGTGTATTTATTTAATAACAACAAGGTTTCTGTAAAAAGCCAAAATAAAGAATCCCAAAATGTTATCTCGGTGCACATGCATTATATAAACCAAAACATTGAGGATGTTAAGTTAAATTTGGTCCAACAATTCAGACGATGAGCTACACGCATTATTAATCCGTTAAGGGGTGATAAAACTTGGCTATCAATCTTTAAAGGACTCTAATAATTATTAAATGCATGTTGAGGCTAGTGTGAGGTCGGATGCCCACAAACCGGTTTCAAGCCCCAGTGTTGTTTTTTATCTTTATTTAATTTACAGTTTTCGCACCAAGGTAGTTATTCGAACATTTGCAAATGGTCCTTGTGATTTCCATTTGTTTTTTACTCAGCTTGAATATAGTTGGTTAAAGGAAATATATTTTTATTTTCCCTTTTACATTGTTTTAGCGACCAAACGCGCTTCAACTACATACATTTTGAGTTTGATGTATTGATTTTGACTCCTGGCCTGCCATTAAGACCTGTGTATGTGCATGATGGTAAAATCGGCGTCGTGGGCAGTAGTATAACAGCAAATCTTACTAAAATTCCACGTTATGGCAAGTTTAATTATTTATAAATTTGTTCACAAGTCGTAGTCGGTCATATTAACAAAGCAGTTAAACTCCACCGGTTGCTAACATTTAAGCAATCTAGTGATAAACCATAATGTTAGGTGAATTATAGCGTGTAGTGAATTTTTGAAACGTTTTAGTCCATTCAGTTCAAGCAATTGAAAAGTAATCGTTTTGTGCAAAAAGTATAGGTAGTAAAGAAGCAAATTCACTTTTCAATACATTTAGTCTGCTTTTGATTAACACTGATTTTGCATTTTTATTGTTCGTTAAGGATATTTGAAGGAGCGACTCGTTGCCTTTAACAAAACCTACGAGTGTGAGACTGGAATATCACCAGATAATCCCAAAGTTGGGCAAGACACATGCACCCTTTACGACGAAAACTTTGTCACACTGATCGAACATGGGGATATGTAAGAATGAAACATAGTTCTATTATTTAAATAACTTTATACATTTTTTTGTTATATTTATAGCGTGGGGATGTGTAAGGCTGACACACAGGTATTATTATTTCAATAACGTTATGAATATATTTCCTGGGCATTTGTTTTCACATGGGGACGTTTAAGTATTTGAGTCAATGTTTAAACTTTTTGCTACTGTGCATGTTGCTGTAGCTTTTTGCATATATATATTGAGGACGTTTATGATTTAGCAACTGACATTAATGTAAATGAATATTCTTATTCGATCCGGAACTGCAGCGAAAATTTTCTTGAGTTATGCAAAAACATACCTCATCGCGATACAAACGGTAGGATAAACTCCATGACATACCTCATCGCGATACAAACGGTAGGATAAACTCCATGACAAATAAATGAATCATTTATTAGTTTTACTCTTTTATATAAAACATGTCGAAGATATAAAGGAATCGCACTGATTTGTTATAGAACTGATCATCGAAATTGAACATGCTATTTTAATAAAAACGATGCAAGTAAACAATTACATTACATATAAAGATCTCGAACGATCTGGTAAAGTGTACCTTTATTTGATTCATGTTTAATCAAACCAGACCAATAGATGTAATCACATTTTATATAACTCAATTGATTCCAGTTTGTTTTTTTGAAACGAATCTTTATACTTAAAACACTGAACCTTTTTTTCAGTCTTCAAATCAAGTTCCAATCACTCAGTGGCGGGTATCAGAAGATATCTAATGTGGATGATGGCGGCAGACTGTTTACGACTAAGTATTACACTGGTCTTAAGGCGGAGGAAATCGTGAGTGTTTGGAAGCCCTGTCAAATATAAAAAAACTCGTTCGTGTAATGTGTAAATGATAGATAAATGACTCAAGTATTATTGATGTCAGTTCAAATAAACTTTGAAGTCTTCATGTAGTCTGTAATATCTGACAAAATGTAATATACAATTAAGCAATATATTTTTGTAATGTTTTAAAGTAGTGTTCTTTTCGTGTTTCTTTAAAGGTAAAAGCAACTTGACTGCTTACATTCAATATGAAAGCGTAATAAAAGCATTTAGGTGTCACGCCGTCAATTGTGATTTCAGCTTTACAGGCCAAAAGCACTTGCAGTGTGGCCGTTGTCGGTCCATCTGTCTGTTCTTGTATCCGTATTCAGTTGCTTGTGAACACAAAAAATCCTCCAGATGTTATTGTATATCAATCAAACTCATAGAGTACATTAATTTAAATATCCGTTAGAGCTCAGTTACTTTTGTTCACAGTCACAGCCATAAAAGCATGAATAGATTATGGCCCTTAAATCGTCAAAAATGTTATTACATTTTGTTTAGCTTGTGAACACCATAAAGCTCCAATTTCGTTTTTGAGGGTCACAAAATTATCGAGTAGTTAAACATAGATGAGACCACGGTTTCTTTCGAAAACCATGCGACCACGCATGACTGTATTATGGCCCTTGAATGTTTTAAAATTGCTATAACTGAGGTTGTGGACACAATAGAGCCTCCCATTATTAACCGATTTTTACCGTACTTAAGCTGAAGTTAAACCTTAACTTATTCACGACGCGTTTTAAAAATAAGACAGATCCGCCGATGCATGACTTAGTTTTTGGCCCCTTTAATTGACAAAATTGCTCTAATTGAGCGTGTAAATACCAAAGAGCCACCGGTTTTTATTTGATACTCACCAATCTTGGACAGAAGTAAGATATCTATGAGTTCCTTTCGAAAAACAGCCAGGTCAATCCATGATTTATCATCCTAAAAGAAAGCAACGTTTCTGTAATCTATGAAGCCTCTATAATAACATTGCAAGTTATTTTGTAAGACTGATTTGGCGGCCACTATTTCTGTGTGTGCGTGTCTGGGTGCGTGCGTGCGTGCGTGCGAGCGAGCGAATGTTGACGTTTTGGCTTATCGCTGTAGCTGTCATTGTATAGTTGATCTCCCATAATAATTGTTTTGCAGTTGGAGTTTCGATTCGACTTCGTAGCACCAACTCATTGTTCTGACGAGCCAATACACTGTTCGAAGAGGCTGCTTCACGTGGCAAACGAGTTTACTAGTGTAAGTGTTATCAATATGTACTATTCAGGGACAAACGTCCCGAAATAGACGAGAGCCCATCAAACTTACATGAACACAGACATGTACGTTATACGAACTGTCATTTCACTGACGTTTTAATAAATACAATGATAACTTGCGAAAGAAATCTTAATTCTAAATCGTTGAATTCCTCAAAGTGTGTTATAATTTATTGCAAATTCAGCTTTATTTCAAGGATCATATTTTCATCACGTGGGATGGTTGGACTGATGCGTTGGCTGGCATGTGGCAGTACTATGTGGAAATTTTCAAACTTACACCCAACAGAGATGATAGGCTAGTAGAAGCCACACCCATCGATCCCGTATATCATATCACAATGAATCATACCGCTGGTATTATGTCTACTCAGTATACCCCTGACGAACCTGGAATGTACAGGTAAGAACATTTATTATACTTCCTAAGGGAAGGAAGAGAGGACATTCGCCTTTTTGTCCGTCCTTCCGTCCGCCCATATCTTATTTTTGGGGCAATTAACTAGAAATACGAGACGAAATTTCAATAAACTTTTGAGCATAGAAAATATGCACAAATGCCATAATCCTAGATTCAGTAATTGCTGATATAAACCCACAATGGTTTATGGTGTGCATTAATAAGAAACCTACTTTCCTGGACCATAACTCCGAAAGCTCTAACGGGATTTGAATGTCAATTCAATACCGATCCTCAAATATGTCAAATAAGTATATAGACGCTTACGGAAACTAGAAAAATATCCTTTTATCATAGTTATTGCTTTAATCATTTTCCTCTACATGAAGATAACATTAGCAATAATTATTAAGACAATGAGATATAATACAAACTCGAAGCGGAAGTATTTGACAAACATGTCCCAAAAAAAAATCATAATCTTCCTTACATGAATAGGAAATTAAAAAGCAGTATATAACAAAAAAATGTATTTCAACAAATTAAAAGGTTCAAGACATCAACAAACTGGGAAAAGTATAGACACCAAAGAAATCTTGTAAAACAACTTAAGAAAACATCTTTGAATAACTTGTTTCAAGAACGATAAAATGGGGGGCCGGATCAGCAGATATCTAGGAAACGGTAAAGCCATTTCTCTCAAATATGTTCAACAACAAACTATTCCTCTATTGAACCTGCTTCCGACCTTCTGCAATCGTATCTAACAGATACAAAAACAATAAATAAAATACAGCAAAATAATTCTTTCGTTGGTTGATATTGTATATGGTATTAATCAAAGCTCAATGAATTGGACCGCTATTCTTAAATATCATATTATAGGTCATGCCTTTACAAATGTGACAATTTTAGGTGTTCGTATAATAATTGTGTCCACGTCACGATTGTCTCCCTTTGTGTTATGAGTTATAAACAGGAAGATATGTTCCATCTATTGAGAGGTTGAATATAATGTATTTGTTCCTGTTACACAAACATCAAATAGATGAAACATTGAGGTTTTTATTTCCCTAAACTTAAATTTTGCAGTAAAAACGGGTCACTCTTTTGCAGTCGAACACTATTTATAAAATATATTAATATAAGTTTAATTACTTATTGAAATAAAACTAAGTATTCAACATAAAGATGGAGATAACCTTTAATGATTTACATTAGTTATACAGTTTGATTTTAAGAGATTTTGCGAAAAACAAACGTTTGCTTACATCGGAGGATTAAACAAAAACCACTCCTTAAAGGTGATTGATAAAGCCATGCGTGAGTCGCAAATTCTTAAGTTCCAGTCCTATAATTCAATTACTCATGACTACTTGCACTTATAATTCAAAGTTAAGCTTAGTTTTACTAGGTGGTAGTCTGTGATTTAACAGCAAACAGTTCATATTGACTTGATAAAAGCGACATTCACTTATTTAGTTATTTTGTTCTTCCTTGGGGTCGCTTAATGCTATATTCGATGTGTTAGCGTTGAGGGTTGATGTGTGCTGTCAAAGGAAACATAACTTTATTCACATTGATTGGATTAAAGTGATATTCATTTTAAAAGTAGATACTCTATCTACTTATCTTGTGGGTTTCTGGCGTATCCTTTCTGTCGGCGTTTGAAGCCAGTTACTGAAAACTTAACTCAGTTCTTTCAAAAATAGAATAGTTGTGGGTTATCCGGTAAGCGCAGTGGTTAGTGCACTCGCTTCTCACCAAGGCGACCCGGGTTCAAATCCCGGCCTGGGCGCATGTGAGTTTCGTTAGTGGTCACCAAGCCGGACAAGTGGGTTTTCTCCGGGTACTGCGGTTTCCACCACAACACAAGACCACATTCTCGCGCCACATCGTGCCAACGAGAGTGACAAAGTATTAGTTATCATAACTTTCTTCACAATCATTCTAAAAAATATAATGTTTAAAACAAAGAGAAGAGTTTTGTACCTGTACCATAGTGAACGCATTTGGCGTTAGGTTTTTTAAGCTGCGGTGTTCTGTTATTAATGCTTTTAGGGGTTGAAAGTAATTCAGAAGGTGTATTTTGGATTTGGGCTTTGCGTAGTGCTGAGACAAAGCATGCGTTTAAGTAAGGCAGTTCCTACCATTATAGAGGCAAGGTAAAGGTACATGAACTTTTTTTTCTGAAAGATTTCTGGTCGGAACCTTTTGTTTGGCGCTGTAGTTTTTGTTTAGGAAAACAGCAGGTGTTTAGGTGAGGGAACTTGCTCCCATTAAGGCGGTTAGGGAGCAGTTACCATAACTATTGAAGTTATGTACTGAAAGCCTGCCAATCTGGACATCTTATTTGGCGCCGTAGATTTTTATCTGCATGTGCCAAGAGAAAGATTGTTGCTAAAAGAAAATGCCTCAGCATGGACGTTTTGTGATGTGTGTATGTGTTTAAAGTATGTGTGTTTTTGTGTATGTATTATTTGTTTGCATGAACTTTCAATATGAGGTCCCCCTATAATATTTATGCGAAAAACTACAGAAACAAGTTCAGTAGCAAAATGTTTAACATTTACCCAGTTTAATGGCACTGGATAAACGCCAACCATAACATAAAAACAAAGCACCACAAACAAGAAACATGGAAGAACAGCACAATACTCAAACAGCACAGTGCATACATACTATATATAAAAAACTACGTATATTTATTAAGGATTGTTAGGTAACGCCTCGGAACCGTCAGCAAAATGTAAATTAAATGGGGGTAAAAACGGACATTTTATGAATGAAATATTTATATGCATTTTAAATAATAACAATGATTGTTTTATGTATGGAGAGTTAAGGCAGATAAAGAATAATCTCGAGCACAATTTCGTTTCAGTGTTCTGCTAAAAGTTTCTGATTTGGCCAATAATTCTCGTATTGCTCGGCGCTTTGTTTTGTTCGATGCCACATCTGAAATAACAATCAGTTCTGAGCCGGACAAGAAGCTGTACATATCAAGTGCTGTAAAGGAGACTGGATACGCCTGGCAAACGCCTTCAGTCGGTGGTACGCTACTAATTAAATTCTATAATAATTTGATAAAGGTTTAGGTTAGTGTGACACCCTTTAAGTCATTATTAAGCTTTTACACACCGTGGGGGGTCAAACATATTATCAATAATGAAAGTTACTAAAAATATAACACTTATGGCGCTGTTACTTTTCGGTGCTGGCTTGGGTTCGATCGCTATGCCTTTTGATCATGGTTAAAAGTTTGGCTACTGGGCTTGTCCCTTTATTTTCCATTGATTGTTGTTTCTTTCTCCATAGTACTTTTAGAATGATTGAGTACGACTTAACGTTTTATCAGGGTAATTTAAATAACAACATACTGTAGTATTCTATGGAAATATAAATGTCACTAAAGTATGTGATAAAGGCCGTATATAGTGTGTCACCTTTTTACCATGAACAGTCTCAATTTTGCCGAGACCGCCTGCTTCAATACTTTGAAAACATTGTGTACTTCCATAATATAACTTAAAAACAGGAAAACATTGTATATTTCATGCTTTCTAATACTCAGACTGGAATTTCCATTTGGAATTTGAACAAAAATAGTAAACCATACTTGAAATTGATAACATGTGTTGAAGTTAGTTTATACAAATCTTTAATTTATAATATGAGATTTTAATACCTATTCCTGTTTGAATATGGACTAATTATTCGGTTTAATACAACTATTTTCGATAGAAGACAAAGTAATAGTGAATGTAAGATGGATTGGACATTTTGCTAATCAAGTACATGAAGACCGGAAATTCCTTGCTAAAATCGAGAAGTATCCTATTCAATTTAAAGAACTCGAAGACGACGGCATATTGATGAGCCAAAAGTGAGTTTTTAAAATATGAACTGTTTACGTTAATATTTATGCAAAAAGCTACAGAAACAAGCTCAGTAGCAAAAACGTTAAACGTAAACCCGGTATAGTGGCACTGGGTAAACGCCACAAAGACATAGAACGTAATATCGCGAACAAGAAACATAGTCGATATTGGTCTTACATGTTGCGTATCTTTAATTTAGTGTATCTTATTACTACATGTATGTTTATTTAAACAGGGTATTTGCAGACTAAAGGCGTATTTTGTTTTAAACAAATCACTCTATATGTATTTAGTTTAAAAAACATGTTACAAGCAATTGAACGTAATGACACGAAATAATGAATACCAATTGTTAACTAACGAATTCACGTTCAGGTTTGTAGCGGATGCTCTTGATGACAACGAGGGTAAACGTACACGTCAAGCAATTCCCAACTTTAATGGCATCGTCAATTTTGAAGTTGCTTACGATATATTCGCATCGGAACAGGTGCCTACCATTGGATGGTCACAAGTTAATCTTAGTGAACAAACATCTACGGAAAGAATCCTTGTTGATGGCGACCGCTTGCGCGTATGGGTCAGAGCTACTGACGTTATGGGAAATACAAAGACGGATTCGACGTTCATGAGAATTGATGGATCTCCGCCAACCATTTCAAGTGAAAATAGCTCTGATCATCAACTTCAGTTAAATGTTGCTGATGGACCATACAGTCATTCTTCAAGGTAATTTATATTCTTTCATTTTTGTTATTAGCTAGTGTAATTGTGAGTCGGTTATATTTTATATGATACTGATATAAAAAATGCTAATTTCTGCATTTAGTAACTCTTTTTACATAGCAAACACACAATTATTGTAAACAAACAGTCCATTCAAATCATGACTTTAATTTATCGAATTAGAAGCACAGTATTTAATTTCAGGGCAATGTTTTTGGCGGCTGATCTTCATAGTGGAGTTCACCAGATTGGAATAAAGTTAACAGTGAAATCGCCTGGGAAGGATGATATTGTCACATATCAAAATTTTACAGAAGCGAGTAGAGGGGTAATTCGAGTTCATTGCTCTTTTAATAGTTATTTTTTTCTAGCAATCTCAACGGAATGTTTCCACTTGCATCATATCATATCAAATGTTCACATTGTCTCCATAATGCGTTTCATTGAGCAACATGTAAAGCTTACTCTCCAAAACCTTACTGCATGGGTAAAATATTTAACAGGATTACAGAAAGATTTAGACTCTTAGGCAGTTTTTGTACTTTCGATTCAATTATGATGCCAGTGAATATTCGAGTAGCAAAGTTCAAGCTTTGTTTCGTCGATTCTTTAAAGAAGCCAGCAAATCATATGCATGTTGGTAATTAACACGTCGAAACCTACAAACAATTTTGGGTACACATGTATATAAATTACTGTCGTTAAGTGTGTTTATAAACAACATTATTATGAATTATAGAAGTATAAAGTTTTCCTAGACAGATCAATCAGTCCATTTTACCTCAATATAAATCATACATGCAAATCACAGTTAAAGATATGGTAAAAATCGGCCAACAAACATATTTCAATTTAATCAACAGTGACAACTTTTCTTTTCAAGGCGTGAATGCGAAACTCGTTTTAATGTTTCTTTTTTAATGTCAGTTATATGGGCTTTTTTCCTATTCAGGAAAACAACGAAGACCCAAGGTGTATCGGTTTAGATCAGAACGGAGTGTGTCTCCTGCCTACACAGAAAGTGGATATTGACAACTGCTGGCTGACTGTTAGCAAGGAAGACCTGGTGTCAGCTTCAGGCGAGCTAGAGATTACAGCATACAATCAAGCAATGCTTACAGCAACCGCCGTATTTGATGTACGATTTGTTACTTATTTAAAGTAGTTTAATCGTTTTAGACTTACTCATTTCAAAAGTGCAAAATAAGACATTGCAACTTTATCACAATAACGGCAGTTGAAATAACGTTCGAATTTGCACGGCTTCGTCACTACCAACAAAACAAAATTCAGCATCGGAACCAACTTTGCTAAGCTGCTATTAAAACGAGTCGCAGGTTATACAATATAGGAAGTTTGACAGATACTAAATATCATAACGCCATGAAGAATAAATTGTCTCGAATAACTTCAGATGGGTCCATTGACAAAGCTCCAAGGTTTAGAAAAATGTAAGTTTATTTAATATTTTAAATGCATCCGTTTTGTTTTTTCAAAATTAAGGATTACGAATGTCTCGTTTGCTACAATTTTGTTCCATTTAACCCGAGATAGACATAGAATAGTTTACATTCTGGTCCTTTTTTAATTATTAAATAGCCTTAGCCGAAACTTGAAGGCGTTAGTGGTGTTTTCTTACCAAATGAATAATGTTTATACTGTGGACAGTCTCAGTCCAACTCTGTCTTATTATGTCATACTTTGAATGTAATTTGTGCTTTTGGCAGACCATAGGTAACCTCAAGACGCGTTTCTATCCTAGTGCATAAAGTTAAAGTAAAACATACCAGTTGACAGTAGTGTACTAAATCTACAGATAATGGTCCAACGAAAATGAGAATTGAAAACAAGTCACCCACTGGCTTCCGGCTTGCATGGGACCTGCCAGAAACTGAATCTTGCTACGGGAAAGCAGACATTGTTATTATTTTAACGTTTAAGGTATTTGGAACTTAATTATGTAAATTTGAGACGCCTGGTGTTCCATTTTTATATCATGTTAAAGATTTATGTGAATTGAAACAATATAAAATAATTATACCAAAGTATATACTTATATACTACCGACAACCTTTTTGGCCTTTAATTATTTCAATAAAGCCAACTCTCAAAATAAACTAAAACAAAAATACATGATATTGTATTAAATGTTATTATTTAATTTTAATATAATGACGGTCATTTATTCTAAGTAAGAACTTTACCCATTTTCATTAATATGTGTTTTAATAAAATCAAAAGAAAATATATACTGATTATCTTCATAACTTTAGGACTCAACTGGCGAAATCCAAATTAAGTCTTTTGAAACTCCAAGTACTGCAAGCTTTTTCGATTTTCTCGGACTGGACCCTGAAGTTGAATACAATCTAGGGCTACAGATAAAGGCCGATGGTGAAACGGCCCAACAATTCGGAGAATACCTTTCTGTTGTAACTCGTACGTACGCATTAAGCTTATTGCGATTATTATGTCTTCAATTAGATGCTTCTTAAGTCTGTCTATGCTAAAAAAGTGTATTATTGATATTATGAACTTAAGAGTGAAACAAATAATAGTTGTGGTTGCGTTGATTTTGGCTCCGATGTACTATTAGTATCATTAAATTTAAATGTTAACACTCCGAGCAAGTTTTCGCTTTCAGGAAAAGGCATTGACCTTCCCATGCACTGAAAACAATTGTATATTTCAGCTAAACAAGTAAACGCATCTGCAGGGGTTTCTGCTGGCGCTGTGGCTGGAATGATAGTTGGTATGTGCACAATTGAATAGTGAGCAATATAGAACAACAATGAGTACACTTGCCATCTGAACAGGAGTTTAAGACATTAGGTTATTGTACAAAAAGCATAAAGCACAAACCATTGTTGATGGTCGCTATTCAACGTTTTTTTTAAGCAAACTAAACTTATAAAGACGGTCACTTTTTTCCTCGTATCACTGTTCATTTAAGGAATGGATTTTGTGATTGGTTTCATTATCGGGATATGAAGCAGTTAAGCCAGTCAAAGAGCGTGGAGTCCAACGGACATTATGCGTACTTTTACCAGCCTTACTGCGTTCATATGCCCAATATATTGACATCAAACACGCAGTGCTTTACATATATATATATATATACAAAGAGTTTTATATTTATTTCCAGAGTTTTTAAAAAGTAATTGATTTTGGTTAAAAAAACTTTAGAGTAATTCTTTCTCAACCATTCGTTGAATAGAACAACTTGACAATGACCGGAAACTGTATATTATCTGACGTCATACTAAACATTCCGTCTACGCGAACGACCTAGCAAAGAAGTAACAGATATTGTTAAAGTTTACAAAATCTAAACATTCTTTTTCTTATTAATTGCTGTAAAAAGAGACAATTATTGTTCGTGATATTTTACTATTATTTAACTTGTTTTTATTGTATGTGAGATTAAGTCATTGCATTTACACTTATTTATCTGCATTTGTTCTTGCACGTGTCTCTTGAGCGCCTTTTACGATGCATTAAATTGCTCAGTTCAAGAAATCGTGCATATCTGTATATATGGCTCTTTTTTAAAAATCCATACATTTTAACTTTTAACAAATATACGATTCTACATTAAATGCAGGTTTACTTTTGCTGTGCGCTTTGGTTGTTCTCGTTTTCTTCTTCCTCACCCGTCGTGGAATCATCAACGTTCAACCGCAACGCAGAATGGTCGAGATACGTCGAGCCGTTACGAAGCGTGTACGTCAATCTAGAATGTTTGCGCCTGAGACTCAGGGACACCTACACGAGAACAAGGTCTATGCGTATGATGTGAGTGTTGTCATAATTCTTATCTTGAATATCTCTTCTTGTAAACTAGCCTTTTGTCCTTTTTGTGTCGCCTGACTAGGCGACATATAGGGGTTACTTTTGTCGGCGGCGGTGGCAGCGTTGGCGGCAACGGTCGCGTCCCGTTTTCACTTGTCCGGGGCATATCTCGTAAACTATTAGTGGTATAAACTTGAAATTTTATATGTAGATAGATCTCATTGAAGGTAAGTGCAGTGCACAAGAACTGTTACCCTTGCTTCCATAATTTTAGAGTAATTGCCCTTTGTTAATGTTAATGCTTAAAGTTTTGTCCGGAGCATATCTTGCAGAATATAAGATTTATCAACTTAAAACTTTACATGTAGATAGATCACCTAGGGGACAAGTGCAGTGCACAATAATAGTAACTCTTGCTCTCTTAGTTTAAGAGTAATTGCACTTTGTTAATTTTCATGCGTAAAGTTTTGTCCGGAGCATATCTTGAAGAATATAAGAGGTATCAACTTTAAACTTCATAGCTAAATAGATCTTATTGCGGGCAAGTGCACTGCACAAGATACGTAACTCTTGCATCTATACTTTTAGAGTTATTGCCCTTTGTTAATTTTCAAGCTTAAATTTTGTCAGGGTCATTTATCGTAAACTATAAGAGGTATCAATCTGAAACGTAATAGGTGGATAAATCTCATTGAGGGCAAGTGCACTGCACAAGAACTGTAACTCTTGCTTCCATATATTTAAGAGTTAACGCCCTTTGTTATTTTTCGTTGTTAATTTTTGTCCGGCTTTACGTTGTTTCCTTCAGTTCAAATGCCACCTACACTTAAAAGTTAAATGGCAACATCATTGTCTATAAATGAATAATATGCCAATCTAACAGCTATAATGTCGACAGTAAATAGTCAGGCGACACATCCGCGGAGTTCTAGTTTATATCAAAAAGTTATTTTTTAAGATCGGAATCATTTCACAGCATGATAATTATTATACGCATGAGTATACACGCAGTTTGGTTGGATGAATTGGTGTTTGCTACAGTAATGCCAATTGCTATATGTAACGAAATTAAGAATGCAACATCAAATTCAACACTATCTGAAGAAAATCCTAAATAAAAGATTGCCGTGCTTGCCCATTATACAGAATCGACAGAATGAGTTGTACTTATACGGAGGAATGGACTTCAATACATCTAGCAAAGGCTACATTAGTAGGGATCAGATTACATTTGACGTGCTCTTGAAGAGTGGACATTTTGCAAACATATACCGAGCACGTTACAATGGACAAAACGTCGTGGCGAAGACTCTGAAAGGTACTGATATTCATTCTGTAAATGTTAGTACGTTATAATTTTATAATACCTATGCACTTTTGTTGAAATAAATCCAATAATACAAGCTGGACAACAAGTTATTTAAGATTGATGAATACACATCTTTAGTACTCTACTGACACATTAACATTAGCATAATTTGGGTATGATAGTATTTTCACTGCAGTCACCTGATATGTATGGTTCGATATAAAATAATAAATTTTATATATAATTATACATCGATTTAATAAACACTTGAACATTACTTCGATGAAATTTCAGAGCACTTCACGAAGGATGACGAACTATTAATGAAGGCAAAGGTAAACTTCTCTTCCGACAGAGTTGGCGACCATCCGAACGTGATTAAGTTTGTCGGCGCGATAGTAGATGACGTGACAAGTACGACTCTTAAAGTATTTGTGTTTAGATGAAAACATACAATAACACACTACAGGGACAAACACAGTAGTCAAATATTCAACTATAAAACCTTTTTAAAGTGACAAGGCAAGGGCCCAAACAAAATTGAATGAGAGACACACACGTACATACACTACACACAGACCAAACACCCATCAAAATAGCTTTATCAATGAATGATGGTAGAAGCAGACATTGATATGTTGTTTAAAGACATGCGTATATATGTGTTAATGGCGGAAACAATACTACGATATTACAATTAGCCGTTTGCTTGGCCATGTGCCTCTTTACGTTTTTTTTTTATAAAACAATGGCTACTGGGCTTGTCCCTGTATATTCCATTGTTTTATTAAATAATGAGGGGTTTTGCCGGATGAATAGTTCATGAACACTCATCAGACCTTTGCTGCAGTTAATGCCGCTTGAAAGAAATTGGATACGGATCCCTGCAGTTTTCATTGCAATATTTGTAGACGCAGTCATTGTAGAATTTGGAGAAACATAACTCTATCTTTAATAATGCTTAACTATCAGATGTTCCTACGTTTTGAATCATAACCTTGTTTAATGTGAGTTTTTGTTGTGATCACTTTTAAGTCGACTCAAATTGTGCACTCAATTGTTCTCTCAATTCAGTGGGTCCAATGATTATTTATGAGTTTTGCGAAAACGGAACACTGAAGGATTACCTCGAGAAAAACAAATCCAACATGAACGTTGAAATGCAAGAAAACCTCTTCCGCTTTGGACTAGATATCGCCAAAGGCATGGAGTTTCTTGCCTCTAGAGGGGTAAGCACGCGTAGTTTACTTAATAGGTGTTCTTACTTCTCTTACGGACTTGACTGAATATCAAAGTGCATTTGGTGAAACATTTATGGAGTTATTGCATTCCCTTTCAGACAATTGTTTAACTTAAAGAGCAATACAGAGATAGTTAAAGAGCTTTAATTCTAAAGTAAAACAACGTCCTTTCTTCCCTTAAATTAATATCATCGGGTAATACAATGACGCCTTGCTGCTGTATTTGTATTCTTATAAACGTGCTATACTCTTCTTCCCTTAACGTTTCATCGTCAGGTGACACACCGACGTCTTGCTGCCCGAAACATTCTCCTCAATTTCATGAACGAGGCGAAGATTGCAGGATTTGGACCCCAGTCGGCTGATGAAGAGGATGGAGGAGACGCGGAAACTGGAAAGAAGGTTATTTTATGATTATCTATTTGGGTATTGGATATACATGTATCGTGGCCCTTATACTGTTGAATAAACTTTTGAAATTATGCATGCAAAGCAAGGGGTCGCAGGCTCGATCCGTAGCAGATGCACAAAGAATACGTGTGTAGTTGGTTAAACTTACTGCTGATGTGTTGTGTAAGTGATTTTCAATTTCGAAGTCAATAGATGTATTATTTCCAACACCTTTAAGCTCCCTACTTTAATCTGTTTCAACAAAACAAGGTTAAGATAAACGTGATTACCAAATGTCACCCAAAGTGGATTGGCCGGCTGTAATTAGTTGGTGCCTCCGAAAACGATGTGTAAAGTTACTCAAACCGTGGTTAAAGGGGAGTGCTACTCTTTCACTCAGATTTAATGAAGGTATATCGTACAGACATTTGCTAACATTGATAGTACATTGGAAACTCCAGGGATAAGTGTCCTGCTATTTTTCTTATAGTTGAAATGAAATTTAGACCTTTACGACAGCAATATAATTGTCGTTGCAAAATTCAATCAACGATTAATAATTTGTTTTGAATTATTGTACATTATTGTAATACACTTCGTTTGGATTGCTTCAATTTTAATTGTTTATGTAGGAACGTATCCCAATCAAATGGGTGGCGCCTGAGTGTATGGAATCAACAAAGAAGGCCAACGAGAGGAGCGATGTCTGGTCGTATGCTGTAGTTCTTTGGGAACTCTTCTCGCTCGGTAATTACTGAAATTCTGAGCCATTTGATTCGAACATAATATACTTTTCGAAAAAGAATCACATAATTTAATTTTAAATGTACTGCCTGTAGCAAAGTTTAGCTTTAAACCGATGCTGGTCCAAATTTCACCCAAAATCTGGATATTAAATAAATTTGCCAAATAATGTATACTTTACTGAAGAAAAACTTCTGCAATGTCTAGGTGAGACGCCGTACACAGGTAAAAGCCGTGATCTTCCCCAGCGCCTAAAGAAAGGTGAACGTCTCGGGAAACCGGAGCTGTGTGATGAGACGTACGTTCGAAACTTTACAATGCTCTTCATAAAGAATTAATAATTACCTTAAAAAACATGTTTTCCTTTTGTCCAATCAAAACGTGCAGGTTCTTTAGTTTATTTTGTTAGCAATACAATCACATCTAGGTAATACCATTTCCCTTGGTACACACTTGATACACACTCGTAAAGGGAGTGACATTGAGGTCTTGTGGTGTCAACTGAAACGTTAAAGAAATAAAGGCTTTAAGTCATTGAATAATATATAACATTTCAGATGGTACAAAGTAATGCAGAAATGTTGGGAATTTGACTCAAAGAAACGACCATGCTTTGCTGAAGTCCGCGAACAACTGGAGGTACTCTTCGTGAATTCTCCAGGGGACGACTTCTATTACTACAAACGGTAGATTACGCAAAGAACTCTACATTTGTAAAGATAATTTCTAGAGGGTCGAAGAAAAGACGTTTTTATTTATTATTTAAAACACTGAATCTCGCGAAAGACTCTACAATCCTTGGGAGTCGTAGGAAAGACTATAAGATGTATGAATACAAACGCTTAATCATCCGATTAACTGTACTCAAATTCATCATATTCCTCGTCGCTGCTGCAGTTATATTCAAAACGCTAAAATTATCGATATGCTTTGCATTATTGGAGCAATCTTGGAATTAAAGCTACAAACGCCACCCATCTCAAAATGAAACGCATTTTGAATAAAAAACTGAAGTATTTAAGTTCTGTTGAGAGATGGCATATAATTATTGATCAAAAAGTGTCTCTTCTTCTTTTGATAGCTTTTACTTCTTCAAACACTAACTTGCAAAAATATTATATACTATACATCTTGTTCTATGTTCACGAGCATTTCATGCTCAAGTTACTTCATATTTATGTTATGAACAAAATGTCAGTGTTAGAAAGCATAATGTCAAAATGCGAATGTACCAATGGTCCTGACGAAGTTAATATTTGTATATTATACTGGTTTTGTTGATATAGTACCGCGTCATTGCTAATACTCTCTATTTCAATACATGGGTTACTTATTTTCTTCAGTCTGCACTACGTGAAAACTCATTTTAATTGTGAGTTAATTGCGGTATGTAACCGGATTCATTCCGTTCTCAACAGTAATTCTACTTTATAAATAACAAAGAGCGTGAATTAATTTAATATATTCTATAAGTTGTACTTTCAAAGTAAGTATCCTTTAAAACCGTTGCCATACTGAATATTACAGAATGCTTTTTTTTTAAATTTCATTAGATCTTGTTCAATAGTTCGACCTGGGCCTTTATAGAAACATAACTTAACGTTCGATTACTGTTAGACTTGTAGTTTGCTTACATGTTCATATCTAATCATTCCAGTCCATCATTTCGTTTCTATATTAAACATATCATTTAACATTGAAAAAAAAAAATGCTTTTTCTTTGTGGTTTTTTGTTTGCCTGTCCCATATTAGTTTGTATCATGTGAATCCCAATTTAGTCAAAGGTTGTATGCGTTTCCTTTATTGCTCGTAACGTGAATCCTAGACGCGTTCCTTTATCGTAACATGTGAAACGTTTGGCGAATTGTACACGTTTGGTTAGTTGTTAAAGTTTTGAAGAAGCTACAGGTGTCTTTGCAAAGCGGAAAACGCACTAAAATGATTCAGACAATTGAGTTTCCTGATCCTCATGATCCTTGCCTCTGTTTTAAGTTCGGTTCTATTGGGAGACATATGGTTTCACAATACAATAAGTATTGTATCTATAGATGATGTCCTAATAAATTCCGTTTCTACTATCGAATGCATCGAACTCGAATAGTTTCGAATGCATTTCCTTTTTTTTTGCTAGTCTTTAACCGCAGTGTATCATCTCTGAGATAAGTTGCACCGGTTAAACGTTTTTATGTTGTTGTTTCTTATAAGCTAACGTAGATTCTTGATTTTTTATGCATTGGTTTCTTCACCCGGTCATAGAATACGTTATGTTTTTTATTTATTTATTAGTTCAAGTCCGTATTTTTGTTGTCCGTGTCCAAATTATCATGGCACGCAACATTAATCTTTAATTGGCGTATCAAAAAGCGCTTACTTCTTTCGAAATATCATTGTTTATATTTAATTTTAGCCTCTGTATAAAGAACTGTTTGACAGACTACCAAGATGAACGCAAAATATTTAGGTTTTTACTACAATTGCTTGTTTTAACTGGTTGTTAAAATACTTTCTCCTTTTTATATAGGCATTGTTATTATTGTTTTTGTTCAAGCACTAAGATATACAAATCATATTAACTATTTGACATTATTAATCATAAACGTTTTAATTTAAACATAGTAGCTGAAACAGTGTATGCATATGTTATGAGGCTTGACTAATAGTGTTTCCTGAATGTTGACCTACGTTTTTGCAAACAAGTAAATCGAACATTTTATCTTTGTTCGTGACATGTTCGGTGATGCCTCGATTTTCAAAGATCTGAATTTGGGCACTTTTTAATAATACAAATGAAACATCACATACATCTTGGAACACATTCTTAAGCGTACATGCAAAAAGCAACACAAATACTATCGCAGCCTGTGTGTTGTCCAAATATCAGCGTTGGAATGTTTTCATCGTTGATTTCACAAGTGTCTTTTTCTACTGCTTATGCTTGGCAGATACTGATTTTGCACTCCGAAATATTCATTCTTTTATTGAACATACACATTATTTGGTCTCGAGTTGCCAGTTGACGCAACGTCTTTTTTTTTATTTGGTCTGGAGTTGCCAGTTGACGCAACGTCTTTTTTTCATTTGGTCTCGAGTTGCCAGTTGACGCAACGTCTTCTTTTCATTTGGTCTTGAGTTGCCAGTGGACGCAACGTCTTTTTTTTCATTTGGTATCGAGTTGCCAGTGGACGCAACGTCTTTTTTCATTTGGTCTCGAGTTGCCAGTTGACGCAACGTCTTTTTTCATTTGGTCTCGAGTTGCCAGTGGACGCAACGTTTTTTTTTTCATTTGGTCTCGAGTTGCCAGTTGACGCAACGTCTTCTTTTCATTTGGTCTTGAGTTGCCAGTGGACGCAACGTCTTTTTTTTCATTTGGTATCGAGTTGCCAGTGGACGCAACGTCTTTTTTTCATTTGGTCTCGAGTTGCCAGTTGACGCAACGTCTTTTTTCATTTGGTCTCGAGTTGCCAGTGGACGCAACGTTTTTTTTTTTCATTTGGTCTCGAGTTGCCAGTTGACGCAACGTCTTTTTTTCATTTGGTCTCGAGTTGCCAGTTGACGCAACGTCTTTTTTTCATTTGGTCTCGAGTTGCCAGTGGACGCAACGTTTTTTTTATTTGGTCTCGAGTTGCCAGTTGACGCAACGTTTTTTTTTTTCATTTGGTCTCGAGTTGCCAGTTGACGCAACGTCTTTTTTTCATTTGGTCTCGAGTTGCCAGTTGACGCAACGTTTTTTTTATTT
Source organism: Mya arenaria (assembly GCF_026914265.1). Classification (NCBI taxonomy): domain Eukaryota; kingdom Metazoa; phylum Mollusca; class Bivalvia; order Myida; family Myidae; genus Mya; species Mya arenaria. The sequence goes on from NC_069122.1 coordinate 8,117,940, forward strand.
GGTCTCGAGTTGCCAGTTGACGCAACGTCTTTTTTTTCATTTGGTATCGAGTTGCCAGTGGACGCAACGTCTTTTTTCATTTGGTCTCGAGTTGCCAGTGGACGCAACGTTTTTTTTTTCATTTTGTCTCGAGTTGCCAGTTGACGCAACGTCTTTTTTTCATTTGGTCTCGAGTTGCCAGTTGACGCAACGTCTTTTTTTCATTTGGTCTCGAGTTGCCAGTGGACGCAACGTTTTTTTTCATTTGGTCTCGAGTTGCCAGTTGACGCCACGTCTTTTTTCATTTGGTCTCGAGTTGCCAGTTGACGCAACGTCTTTTTTTCATTTGGTCTCGAGTTGCCAGTGGACGCAACGTTTTGTTTTTATTTGGTCTCGAGTTGCCAGTTGACGCAACGTCTTTTTTCATTTGGTCTCGAGTTGCCAGTTAACGCAACGTCTTTTTTTCATTTGGTCTCGAGTTGCCAGTGGACGCAACGTCTCTTTTTCATATGTTATAGATAACAAAACAGTTAGCTAGAACGGTCCTTATATATTGTACCATTGGATTTAGCGCTTTTAAATTTTAAATATAAAAAATGATATATATGTTAAAGCACATTTTAACCGTACATGCAAAATACAAAACATTCTTATTACCTCCTGCCCAAATATGAAGGTTGCAACGTGTTCATCGTTGATTTCACAAGTGTCTTTCTCTACTGCTGATGCTTGGCAAATAATGATTTTTAAACAAAAGCTTTAAAGAACATAACAACTAGGTTGTCTCGTGTGTCAATGGCCTTTTTCCATGTGCACTCTTGTACAATCAAACTAGCTAGGCCTGTCTTTCTTGATATCGTATACCGTATACGAAAGCGCTATTTTTTTTCGTCATTTCATTTATTCTCAAAAGCCCGGAAACAAGTACCAGACCTAATTGAAATTATAGGTATAAACAGTAAAATTTAAATCCAGATTCCTAAGTGTACATGCGAACTGCAAAACATTCATATTGTACCCTGTAAATTGACCGAATATAAAAGTTGCAAATATTTCATCGATGATTTCTCAAGTGTCATTCTCTACGGCTGATGCTTGGCAAATAATAAGTTTGCACTCTGAAAGAAAATTAGCGTAATGTATGTATAAATTGTTGGTCTCTAGTTGCCAATGGACGCAAAAACTTTTTCCTAGTTTGACCAGTGTTTCTTCAAATATTGTACCAATTATTATAGCAATTTCAAGAAAATAAACATTAAACAAATAAGTATATATATATAAAAAACATTCTTAGGCGTTAATGCAGAACGCAAAACATTCATATTGCAGCCAGAGCGTTATTCAAATAATTATGAAAATTGCATTTTTTTCATCGTTGATTTCACAAGTGTCATTCTCTACTGCTGACGCTTGGCAAATAATGATTTTGCACTCTGAAAGAAAATTATCGTAATGAACGTACAAATTTGGTGGTCTCAAGTTGCCAATAAACGCAACAACCTTTCCATGTGTACATATTGTACAATCAAACTAATTAGACCAGTCTGTTTGGAAATATTGTACCAATTGTTTTAGCAATTTCAAGAAATATATATCAACAAATAAAAATAAATTAAAACAAATTATTAAGCGTTAATGCAGAATGCAATCCATTCATATTGCACACTGTACGTTGTTCAAATATAAAAGTTGCATAACTTTCATCGTTGATTTCACAAGTGTCATTCTCTACTGCTGACGCTTGGCAAATAATGATTTTGCACTCTGAAAGAAAATTATTTAATAAATGTACACATTTGTTAGTCTCTAGTTGCCGGTTGACGCAACAACTTTTTATGTGTGTATATATTGTACACTCGGTCTGTCTTTCAATATTGTACCAGTTGTTTTAGCATATAAACTTAATATTGAAAATAAACAAGCAATATACAAAACCAGATTCTTAAGCGTGAATACAGAATACAAAACATTTCTATTGCACACTTTACGTTGTTCAAATAAGAAAGTTGCAACTCTTTCATCGTTGATTTCACAAGTGTCGTTCTCTACTGTTGATGCTCGGCACTCTGAAAGAAAATTATCGTAATGAATGTACAGTACTAACTGGTGGTTTTGGGTTGCCAATGGACGCAAAAACGTTTTCCTTGTGTGAATATTGGACAATTAAACTAGCTTGACCGGTATTTCTTTCAAAATTGTACTAATTGTTAAAGCACTTTCAAGAAAATAAACATAAAACAAATAAATATACATAAAGCATTTTAAGCGTTAATGCAGACCGCATTAACATTCCTATTGCACCCTGTGCGTTGTTCAAATATGAAAGGTTCAACCTTTTCATCGTTGATTTCACAAGTGTCATTCTCTACTGCTGATCCTTGGCAAATAATGATTTGCACTCCAAAATAACTTTATCTTAATAGACAAACAAAATTGTTGGTTTCAATGTGCCAGTCGATGTAACGACTGTATGTCCACATGTAAGTCTTGTTCCATCAATTTATAGTTTTTTCGTCTATTTAATTATTATCCTACAAGAATTGAAACCAGAAGGCAGAGCTCGTCCTGTGCAATTTAGAACGTGGAGATAAGGTGTTACAGTATTATTTTAAGACCATTCTTTTTATTGTACGATAAGCTGTACGAACTGGTACACAACTGTTTCAACACACTATCATTTAAGTTAGATAGGTTTATCGCGCTTTATGTGAATGAAAGGTCCCAGTCAAACCGAGAATGTTATTTTTTTACACAATGGTCTGTAATATTATAGTTAAAAGGTTTATATATCCTGGCCATATTAAACATAAACTGCATTTGATTATCAGAGCGTCGTATGTTTGCCACAGACTTGCCAACAGGTCGCTAGATATGAAACAGCCTTTTCGGTATAGTTGCCTATTCGGGCACTCTAGATTTTTGATTTGTGAATACACATGTGAATATGCATCTAACCATCTACTTATTATTCGATCTATGGAATTTCTTTTTGCCTGTTTCGTCTTTTTTTTCCTATTTATTACTGGTGTTCACGTGTCAAGAGAGAGTCGGTATGCTTGGAGGAAAATAAACTTCCACAATAGATTTCATATGTGATTCAGTGAACGTCTTCAGTAAAGTATCTGGCAAAATATATTCGTGTTGTGTTAACAATTTACAGCTCGCTTGGCATGTGTTTTATTTTAAAATTGTTTTCGTGCACTTTGACATTTAATAAACCATTGAGAATTGTTAAGCTTTTGTAAATTATATTATTGTTTGCACTCTTATTATTCCTTTTTAAGATAAATCGCTGATGCGTCTGCTCAATACAATTTTCAAGATAATGAAATAATTTAAACATTGATGTAAATAAATATTCGAATAAGAATTTATTATTTATATCGTCACTAAAAAACCCAGACTGTCCTAACAGTAACTGATAATTTGAAGTAAGGGGAACTACTGTTTCAGTTAAAAGGTGCCATCTCATTTATCTGACCCTTAAACAAATACATAAATGGGGGCAACAGGGACAAGCCCAGGAGTCAACGAATACACGAATCCCCTGTTCGTGTATGGGTATATTGTTACGTTAATGTCATTCTAAGCCTAAGGAGTTGACATTGACTTTACATATACCCATACACGTACAAACAACATAGATATAACAAACAAACAAACTTGTGTTGAACAGTGTTGATAATTAGTTTAACGAGCGTTAATAAACAACGAGACTGCCTTGTTCGTATGTTAGGTTCTTTTCGACAAATTATCCTTAAGTTATCTGACATCAAAAGTCATTTACTATCAACATTGGAAATCACGTAAAAACCCAAATTTATATGAGTCACAACAATCGCCATAACTTACCTTTTACAACAGGTGCCTTGCCTTACCACCAAGTTGGACTGGAAGTGAAGTCGGGTTTTAACTTCAAGGCCAATGCCTCTGAATTTTCTGATATAACAAAATGAGCATTCGTTAGATGGTAAGTTCAAGTCGCGCGAGGAGTAACACCACTAACTGGACACTCAAAGTAAAACGAGAAGAAGATTCTCATCAAGCTGCATTTACAGGTTTAGAAATCAAATGAGAGTCGACACAAGAGCCATACCGCAAAACCCGTGGATACCACAGCACCAGGCAGCAGTGGCACATTTTCAACACAGCTTAACAGACCATCAATTCAGTTCGGCTAAATCTTAATCAAACCCCAAACAGTTAAAAACAAAGTATAGCCTTTACAATGCTTCATCTTTAAAAATCATAATATTTTTTAAATAAATGTTTGGGAGACCGCCATGAAATTGTCTAAGAAACATGTTCATTTATTAAAACAATTTAAGGTAAACTATCCATCATTAGAATGCAAAGCTGAGTTAGTACATGATTCCTACATCGATGGTATATCGCTATTAAATCTTTATCTTAAAACCATTCAGCTATTTTTGCATGAATTACATTTTAAGTATCATTATAATGACGCTTTTATTATGATATCTAAATGGGAGTTAATACAAAATAATTCTACGATGATATACCAATTTAACTATTGTGTATCTTAAGTAACTCAATACCTATATAAAACAGGTCGACGTGAAAACTATGAAACATTTTCAAACAAAAAGTATCTAACTTTAAAATTGAAATAAAAAAGTATCAGGAATTGTAATAATGATGGATGTCTTAGCTTGATTAAAAACGATTATTAACAAGCAACAATTTCCGATATATTGTCGATGCTAGTCTTGTTTGAAATATTTTACATTGATAGCAGTTTCAGCAGGAATAGTTGAATACATTTTGAAATTTGTAAATAATTGAATTTCGCCATCTCTGAATGATATTGCAACCTACAATCAAATTAGGTTCGATATCAATACGTTGATATAGCTTAGCCTACTGTTAAATGATAGCAAAATAAACTTTCAAATGCTTTAAAGCCTCACTACAATTAAAGTGTACTTTCAAGTCTAGTATATGCAATTAGTTAAGCTTGAATAATTCTAACGAGGTTTCTTCTTATGTTCGTGTTCACTCTATGTTTTATAATGCTATAATGTCGATGGGAACCGTTTAACCATAATTAAATTCAGCTTGAATTGACTTCATGGACTATTAGGTGCAGATGAGACCACCAAAATAGGTTGAAATATGTGAAGTACGTCGTTAATGTTTTATATCAAAATAGCACTTAACAGAAAAGGTATTTTTATAAAAAGTTATATAGTTGTGACAGATTTGTTTTGAAAAAGCATCACAATGAAACACGAATCATCAGTTTAGAAGTATGAAAACAATTTACGATCGACATCAAAACATACACACGAACCAATAAAGCATTCACTAAAAAAACTAAACTCCGTCGTTAAGGCAAGGTTGCTCTCACCGCTTCTCTCCACGTTTTATTTAGCTTGTGTGAGTTGTTACTTAACATTAATAGGAAAACATTGCAAACAAAATCAGTACCATACTCGTGTTAAATAACATTTAACTATAGAAATTTGATTCCGCCAGATTAATTATCGGTTCCAACCGAGAGATTATCATGGAAGATGAGAGCATTTGTTGATTTTATCATAAATGCCCGACAAAGATGAGAACATGCGCTGCTGGCATCATTTACACAGAAATAATACTGATAGATGAAATGGACTGGGTAAAAATTGGACATTTTTAGGGGACTTTTAAAGAATTATCGAGGAACAATGTACAATGAGTCTTACTGAGAAAGGCATATTCCTTGTGCAGACATGAATGCTATCCGGAACTATCCACTTTTCCTGACAGTTAACATTCCGATATCGTCGCATGGAAGTGTTGTTGCACTTACGTTTTCTTGAAAAATCTAAACTATTGCAGACAAATGGCTACGGTTATCTCTCAAGCATACATGCTGTTGTAACCGTTTCTAAGCTGAATTGACCCTACTGAAAGAGACGTTATTCTTAGTAAACACAAATCTTTTGAAGAACTAGAACGATAATGTTGAAATATTTGTACAAGGCAAGATAAGAAAAAAAAAATATGTGTTTTTTTTTTAATTTTTTTAAAACTCGTTACTCGATTTCAACCAATTTGATGTTAGGCATTTTCTTCAGATTTCCTCCCGGACAAAATCCGGTATTTTTATTCCAAAAAGAAACCATTATACAAAACCGGTTCAACTGACAAAACATAACAGTAAATCTACTAATTACTGTTTTGTAGTTTTCACTTACTAAGATATTTGTTAAATATACATTGCAATAAATTGAAATAAATTGAAATAATTAAAAAGGTTCTATCCGAGACAAATGTTTTTACCTTAAAAAAATGTGTCATGTCTATGAATTGAAACTATAAACAATCAATGATCATTAACAAACAAATAATAACGTAGCTTCATTTAACTACAGTAACGGTCTTTAATAATTTGAAATAGTATATATGACATTTTTAATTGTCATATATATTATTTCAAATTATTAAAGACCTCGGACTTGAGCAACTCAACGATATTCAATCACGTTCTTTACGTTTCTCTCTCTCTTTTGCTTCTATCATGCTTCCAACGCATTTTACTAATTCCTTCATTTGTCATTCAACTTTCACCTTATCTTTCAAATTGTAATGGTAACAAAATATACAAATCATAACATTATTTACACCATTATAAGCAGCTTGCATGTGTGACAGAAGCGAGATATAGTATAACCTGATAAGCTTCCTTTCCTAATTATGTCGTGATTTAATTTGTTTTGTGCATATATCACTTGCTTACCTTGCCAGTATCATTATGTAAGAAAACCTTTTAATTATTAAGTATGCTCTAACTTTTGTATTCCTTTAAATGTCTCTTTTGAAATAAATAGTGTTTAAACCAAAGCATTCATACTATGAGTACATGCCGACCGAGCATTTCAGCTGAATCATAAATGGCTACATTTTATTAACATTGCAAATAGTTTGCCGGCCGTTTAGATACGCTATGCATCACAGTTTTTACAATTACCGAATCACGGTTACAAAAACTTATCATAAATCTACCTGAAACGTAGAAGAAATAAATGTGGGAAAACGAATTTTTAGGGTATTTTGACGTACATGGTTAATGACGCATGCAACTTTGAAGTACATCATCTGTGCAGTTATAACCATGTTTAATATATATCCTTCTCTATTCAATAAAGAATAACATATTCATGAACATATATTTTAACTGTTTAAATAAAATTGTGTGTTAACATTTTGAGATTTTGAAGCATTTTTTCATTGACATTAAAATATTATTGCATTATCGTCTTATAGCTATAACAAATCATTAACCTTAATACTTTATGTTCACGATATTTTAATAAATGTTATACAGTATGTTATTAAAGTTGATAAATTAACATATCCGTTACCCAAATTGAAAGACAATAATATGTTTGCCACTCGTTTCCGATAAACGTGAACAATTTGACAGGCTTTTATAGTCACTAATAAACCAGTTTTAAGGCGCACAATATATGATGATACAAAAACAAATAATGCATTATCATGTTGAACTAATTTGAATATAATTATCAAAACAAAAAAGCACCTTATTTGCATACAAATATAAAAAAAAGATAAGCCCATTATATTTTTTGTTAATTAATAGCGAAGTAGATCTGCATACAAATTATATGTGATCATTTTAGTCAAATGAGTTAAACACCATCATGCATAACAAATTGCAAAATACGCATCCTTTTGAACTCGGGTGTTATCATTGAATATCTAAATTGGTCGTTCAAAGGCGGTTTCAAATTATGTATCAAAAGATTGCCTGTTTTTTGCCTTTCATTCGTGTGACCTTTTGCTCGTACTGTAAATATTTGACAAATTAATGCTTGTACAAGTAAGGTTATACACACATAAACTTGTTTAAAACGCTAATTCACTTAGTTTACAATGTATTCGTGTTCAATTACCGTTCAACGGTGGTAATCCAATTATTTTCATAATAATTATGTGGTGAATAACTACAGAAACAAGCACAGTAGTCGAAAGTTTAAACATAAACCCCGTTTAATTGCACGGGGTAAACGCTAAACACAAAAAACAATGACAAACCAAAAACATAAAACAATAGTACCAAATTTAATAATCAACACAATATATATATATACTGTATAAGAAACAAAGGGTATTTATCAAGGACTGTTAGGTATCGCCTTGGGACGGTCTATTTTGAGGGGGGTGGGGGTGATTGAAATGTTTGAACGTTTGGGTCTCACGTTAAGTGTCATTTGAGCCTTGAAAATTGAAAAAAATGTTGTTTCGTCACACAGAGCTACCGCAGCGATGCTTCTATTTTGCAAAGAAATGTTTGATTTGCGTGGTAAATCTTCGGTTATCGACAATATAAAACCGTTCCTTCACCAATTATGGTTTTCTTTACTGGTGTGCATCGATCTATCTGGCAACCAATTCTCATCAAGTTATTCATGCTTTTTTGAGTATGTCTTCACATGTTCCCTTGCATGTTACATGCGACGATAGACTGTACCTCTATGTCTCTAGATATAAATAGTACTGCGTTGGTGACTCGATATTATATGTTTGACCATTTTCATAACTATTTTAAGGCTTTAAAGACAATTAAATAGAAAATATTTCCTTGGAAAACATTTTTTTCGTGGTTTTATGTTTCTATCTCGAGGTGTGAAAGTCAAACGGTGCTTTCTGCTTCTTTATCTATCTCGATCTATAATAGGTGGATTTCTTTTTTTTCTTTATTTAGTCCTTTTGTATTTATTTCCTTCATACTGTTTTTTCCCTCTGCATACAACGAGTACCTACTCTGCATTTAAAGTGGATATAATTTATAAAACACTTTATAAGGTGTTTAGATTCGCTATATTATATAAAGTTTTAGGTTTATTCAGTTCATCGATACATTTCAATGTGATAAAAGGTAAATGAAGATTTATGTTCATGCCCCAGTTAATTTGATTGGTCGAGTACTGATTTGCGGAAGTAACTCTTAATATACATTGGATGAACAAGACACGAATGTTTCAGTGGGAAACTGGACGGTAAGAACTTCCTGTTAATATAACTATGGGTTCATTCGACTCGTTTGTTTCATCTTTTTTGTTTTCTTGCTGTGAATACTTATATAAAAAGCTACAGAAACAAGCACAGTAGCCAAAAGTTTAAACATAAACCCCGTTTAATGGCACAGGGTAAACGCCAAAGACATATAACACAAACCCAAAAATCTCAAACAAGAAACACGGAACAACAGCACAGAACTCCGCATACAACAGCAAGGGGCTTTTGTAAAGCTACAATACAGAAAGGGTCTATAGTAAATTTCTAAAAAAGTTCTTGGCGAAAAAAATACTACTAATTATTTTGTAATATATGTGGTAGAGGTAGATGTGAATACCATTTTCTTTTAATTAATCTTCAATATGTGCCGAAGATCGTGGTAACCTAATTTTACTTCAAATTGTGATGTCGCGCAAACGTCTCATGTTATGTAACCAATTGGTGTGAACCTTATGCCCAAATAGCGCATTTATAGATCATGCTTATTTAATACTTCAGCAGAGTACTCCAAATGTTAAAGCCGGAAATAAAAAAAATCGTCAACAAATTCACGTTACTATTCTTTGTTTGATCAAATACCGTCTAAAATTAAACTCTATATGGTAAACTTACCTTTATTCTATTTAAATTGATTAAATAAATATTTAAATTATTTAATTGATCTCTACTTTGACAATGTTGAAAGAATACAGCCAATGTTTACTTGAGTGAAGTGTGGTTTTACTGCAAAAAGATGGCGTCTTCTCTTTATGAAGCATCCATTAATGAAAATTCTCACGTTATAAATTACTGGCGTAAGCAGCAATTATGATATAAGGTTAGTTAAAATAGCTTCCTACTTGACAACAATCGCTGGCTCAAGGCGTGTATTTATCTCTTTATATTCCACATTTTATGTTTAATTTAATTTAATTTTATTTATAACTCATATGTGAATGGATGAATCAAATAGTATACAAATATATGATAACACATTCAAGGCTCTAAACTTTGATGGATTAAAATTCAAAGAGGTGTGCAAAATTTACATACACTATGGATATATACCGCTGAGATGGGGCACAATAATAGGTTTGCTTGTATGTTCTCTAAATATCTGATTTGTGGTTATTCATTTGCCAATATTTACCAACACTCTTAAGTCTATGTCATGGGCGTAGCCAGCATTACACACTTACGCATGTGCGTAACATCAATTTCAAAAATGAAGTAAAATAAATATGGCCAAGATGGCATCAAAGTTGAGGGCTAAACTAAACACTAATATCAAAATAAAAGGAAGATTAGGTTAAGTCACTGAGCCTAAATCAATCACTTGGCAAGTACAAAGTCTGTGGTCTCGAACCTTTAAATTCCTCCAAATACACCTCAGAGCTCAACATGTTAGTTCCATTTTCCATTTTTTCCCCTGGGGAGGACCCCCGACCCCCCCCCCACCACCAGCTACAGGGATATCCCCCCTCCCCTATGATTTTTGTAATCCTGAATGTGTGACTTAGGCTTTTAAGTACTTATAACTGTTTGTTATCGTAAGCCTTCTTTCTAAGATTATTTTAAACTTGGGCACATTTATTGCACCTTGTAATCATTATCATTATTTTGTCCACACTGTCCACGCCCCAATATCTTAAAATAACTAGAGTTAAATCTCTATCTCATTCCTAATCTCAACTATTTTTTTCACATAAGAACATGGCATGGTTCAAAACCTTATACATGTATTGTCATGTTTTTCTAATAGCATATTTTCTGATAAAATTTCTTCTTAAAATTATTTTTAGAAAAAATATCTTCAGGGAAAAAAACTGATCAAAAACCAAATCTTTGTACTCAATTAATATATATATTTTGTCGAAAATGACCAAAGTTATTAATTAACATATTCTTTTAGAGAAAGCACTTTTGAAAAAAGTAAATCAATACAAGATTTGAATCATTCTATTCTATCATAAAGTAGACTTGAAATTCCAAATTTACATAAACCATGTTGCTATGTGCGCAATACCCTTTGCAGAGACATGAACCGCGTGAGAAGGCAAAAAACCCAATTCACAACAAAATCCCCCCGTATGGTTGACTTACTACCAAAACTTCCTGGTGCTGATTTATAAAACAAGCACTTCTTCCGCCTAAGGAGTGAGTTTGAGGCGTGATTCTTCGTTCTGCGGACATTTTATGTCTGAGGAGATTATAAAAAAAAAACTTAATACTAATTACTAATTATAACTGTAGATGTGAATAATTTGAATCAAACTGAAAATGATGCGGGGAATGTGTTTCGGACTTGTTGTGTTTGCTGCTTTGGCTGTAACATTCGTTACCTCACAAAGTTGGTCTGGGTAGGTCTTAATCTTTGTTTTTTTTCCAAAATATAGGCTAGTTATTCCAAAAAGTATGCCTTTAATTGATAATAAAGAGGTAATACTATCGATCAATTTATAAAGACGCATTTTATATTTTCTGAGCAAGCTTGATGATGATGATGATGATGATGATGATGGTGACGGTGATGATGATGACGACGAGGACGATGATGATGATGATGATGATGATGATGATGATGATGATGATGATGATGATGGTGATGATGATGACGAGGAGGACGATGATGATGATGATGATGATGATGATGATGATGATGATGATGATGATGATGATGATGATGATGATGATGATGGTGATGATATTGATGATGATGATGAAGATGATGACGACGAGGACGACGATGATGATGATGATGATGATGATGATGATGGACTACCATTGTACACTGTTGGATCATAATTTAACATCCATAGGCTGCAGGTTTGATGTAATGGTGGATTTTGGTGCTATGATGTGCGAAAAATTTAATAGAATGTGATTATAATATTCGATGTATTTGATCAACCAAGCTATGTAAAATGGCAGCAATTTATTAAGATGAAATTTGTGATCTGGACTTAAACATTTAAAAGATGATATGCAAAAGTTACATAGAGAATGAATTGATAAATTTAAGTCTGCAATCCGCGACTAACAACATGAGGTCATGAAGTCATCAAACAAATATATATATTTTTTACAAACATAACGTGTTTTCTTGCATTGGTCACAAATGAGCCCTACATGGACAAGTAAGGCAGTCCATTATTGCGACCAAGATCCCGTTTGAAAACATAAGGTCAAATGTCAAACAAAAAAAACAAAACGCACATAACATTCAGCAAAAATCATTACCAAATATGATTGGTTAATGTTTGGGTATCAGTTTTGGGTGACATGGTAGGTGAATCTAAGACAGAAATCATTTTGGGGCTAAACCGAACTGCGGGAGCTCAACTTCACTCCTGTCGATGAGATAAACATTAAACATACAAACCTCATTGAAGTCATATATCATAACGCAAAACATATTGCTAAATACAATAACCAGTTTTACATCAGTGCAATATAATCATTTGAATCATATAGTGCCGTAGGCTCCATTTCATCACCCTGTGTACAATATTTTAATAAAATTGCAATACGGCCGCATTACACCCTGCCAGTGTCACATCAAAATGAGTATTATTACGCAACATTAAAGTAGTCTTAACCAGCGCCTCGCGAATCAGGATCTTCAAAAATCCGCTCCAATCGATCAAAGCTTCCGGTATCAAAACTCAGTACTAATAACAGTATTATATAACCTTGTAATAACACGTTTCTTTATTTGCTTATTCAAGTTTTCAAGTAAAGTTTTACTTACATAAAAAATAAACATCCATTCAGTCGACTCAAGCAGCTATCTTGTACGCACACAACCGTATAAATAAAAATATCTGATCAAAATGGTTAAATTTTAAGTAAGATTAAGGTATAGAAGAGATGAGGTTCAATATCAATCTCAGCCTTATCATCTATTTTAAATTTCGAGCTTTAAGAGCACCACGCATTGTAAGAAGAACACAATGCCATAGACACGCTGCACCCGTACTGGACATCACAATTATGTTTTAAGGTGTTCAGATATACTTCAGTCAAATTAATTTGCTCGTAGTGCTAAGACGTGTTCAATAACCAACCGATCTAATTTAAGTTGATGGGTAGAATCTGAGTGTTTTGATAAGACAGTAAATGTAACTGACCATTAGCATGAGTAGAATCACTGAGGCATGTCTAGGGATAAGGATATAAATGTTTTTGAATTCTTCCCCTGGCTTGTTTTCATTGGCTTGTAAATATAGCTGACCAATAGACTGAATTGAATAACTGATGCGTGTCTAGGGGTTAGGATAGTACTTCTTTTGAATTATTCCACTGGGGTTGTCTTTGTTAATATCTAAAAAAATCCATGCAGTCTTAAATCGATGTATCAATTGAGCTCACCCTTATCGCGCTGCGATCGTTCAGTATTGAATTTACTTCGAAAGCCACATTTATATCTTAAATCAAGTATTTATATTCGTTTTCAAATAAAGGGTTACTTTTTCTTTAGATTAAGAATGCAATTTCGTTTTTATAAGTTGCTGAAGAAACACACGAAGAATTGAATCTACCGACAACGATCAGTACGATTGTTTAGCACAAAATGATTGCGTGATTGCCCAATCATGTCGCATTGATGCACAAAAGCGTAGAGAGATAATAAATGCGTACAGACAAGTTGCCATTTATAGTAACAATTATGTCTTAAGTACATATTATAATTTCAAATTTCAGTTGAACATTTACAAAAGGGAAAATGCTTTCAAATTTATATTGCTACTTAAATATAGCTTTCATTAAAATGAAAGAAGAGACACTATGGTTAACAAATATCTAGCCGAGTATATTTGTCACATATTAACTGACCGAAAATTTGATCAACTCTCTAGTCTTTTATAATTTACTTCATATTGAAAATAATCACCATACCTTAAAATGCATAATTTAATGCAAAGACTCTTCAAATGATCTGAACAACACAAATTAAGACACCTGACACTAACTCTTAGAAATAGCTTGCGAAATGCATATATTACATACATAATCAGTGTGTATATACCACGTGATAAATTACGTCATATATGCTACGTCGGAAGGCAAACATCTGCTTAAAATGAAGACTAAAATCAAAGACATCTTTTCATTAACAACACCATTTAAATGAAACAAAGGGCAGTCTATGCCGCTTAAAGAGCCCCGTATATTTTATTACCAAAATTTGATGAGGTCATTAGTTTCATCAAACACTTCGACAAACCTGTTTCCAAAATAATATTTTTACAGTGCTACGTCAGACATTGTGAAAAGGTTTGTCGAAGTGTTTTAAGAAACTAAACTCTCAATCACATTTTGGTAAAAGACCGAAGGTGGGGCTCCGTAAGCAGCGTAGACTGCGCTATGTTTCATTTAATATGGTGAAGAAATAGTGAAGGTATCTTTGTTTAAAGTCTTTTATTCAAATAAAACAAAATCCTTCCGACGTAGCATTTTTGACGCAATTTATCACGTGGTATACACACACTGATAATGGAGTTCGTTTGAACGTCCCTGCATATGAAATATGACAAAAATGTTCGTGTAAGTGTTTTTGTATTTCGTTACTAGCAGTTCCCCAAAACTCAAATAAATATCTATATTCATGCGATTATGCTATGTCCTTTCCCAGGAGTATTGATTTGATAATTAGTTTAACAAAATAATCCACACTATGATGCCTTAAGAAATGTAGGGAGCATATCTAATATTGTAAGTAAGTATTTGTACGTATCTGAATATCATGACTGCCTACCAAGGGCCGAATTCAATATAGTTGTTTTCCTTACCTGACGCTAGATAGGGCCTAACATAGGGGCACAACGTTTCGACATTCACACCTCACAACCGAAATGTAAATGGTTTTTATATGTTTGCAAGTGGGTTTTGATATTTGATGTGTCATTTTTTTACATATTTACTGTGAATACACATAAAAGTTTATTGTGTTGCATATCGCAAAATAATCTCAGTTAACCTGAACCCATATACACCAAAATATTAAGTCTGAGCTAGCAAACTGACTTAAAATGTTAGTGAAAATGGGTTCTGACCGTTAGAAGCTAGAATGCCAAACGATGTACGCTCTGCTTCAACAACCGTGTCATGTAATGCATCGAAACGACATTGACACAATCTTTCAAAAACCAGTTAGCAATATATCTTATGAAAGTAAGAAAGTTACGAAGCTCTTGATTATAGGCGCAACTGTTGCCTGATCCAAGCATTTAAACGTGCAATTGGAAGAAAAAAATGATCTTGTTGGACAACGTACACTTCCATGCCTTTCTAATCAATGTCAACTCAGACAAACGCGTGTAATTTTCAATAATGTTTGTCGACGGCCTTTTTCAGAAACTACCAAAGGCGATATGGAGTGACCGGTTACACATCGGTCTGGTATTGTCGATGCCGTTACTGGTACCGTTGGTGGTGGGGATTTGGATGGTATAGACGATCGTGGTAAGTATGCTATTGAACCAATGATCTGAGATACGTAGAATAATGTCTTGATATATGTTTCTTTTACATTTTAACTTTACAGAATCACCTCAAAAACGTTTTACATTAAATAAAATAACATGTATTATTCATATCTTTTATAAAAGTTTATTATCTTAACACACAGCCCTCGCAATTATATCGTCACGCAAATAACATTTTGTCATCATATTTACCATCTCACTTTAAGACCTATTTCAACTTGCTCTGGTACTTTGTTTTTAAAAAATAAAATATGCTCAGAGAATGAAATAGTGTGCTTGTTTTTTGACATTCATCATTGCTTGAATTGTTTTATTATTGGCTTTTGAATATATGTCAAATGAAAGTTAGAACATTTCATACGTTCCTTTTCATAGTCATTTAAAATATCCGAAGGAGAATCTGCTACTTAAAGCGCAAGGAAAAGAATATCGAATAATAAGTTTAAATTGTATACGTTACGATTCATGTAATAATAAATATATATTTTATAAAAAAAAACCTTAGCGTTTATCTCGTTACTCATCTGGGATATTCCTCATTCTGTCATAAGCAAAAAACAAGTGCTATAGTTAATGGTAGCTTTATAGTTTGAAACCTCTTATGTGTGAGTGATAAGAATGGTAATGGGGATACAACTTTTGACAGCTTTTACGGGTGTGCTTTTTAATTGCGGTGATTAACGCAGAAACGACACAATCTTGCAACATGACTCTGAAATGGAAATATCCTTTAAAAGAATAATAGCGTTGTTTAGCTATAGAAATTGCCCAACAGTCATTGTGCCATATTTATTGACAAAAATTGTTATGTATGCTTGAATAAATAGCATGTTGGAGCCGCGATGATGGGTTTTATGGCGTACATATGCTGTAATTGTTGTATTGTGTATTTTCATTGACATTTAATCGCGCGCGTTACTGATTCGTGTAAAAATATGCGTGGAAAAGTACGACATGTGTAGCATCAGTGAAATTTGTATTTTATTGCTATTGTACATGCATAATTTGTACTTTATTGTGTTTTGCCAGGTGTCCCGCCTACAGCTATTACCGCCGTGCTGTGTATGGCTATATCTACTGGTGTAAAGCTGGTTGGACACATAACGGCAATCGGAACTGCAATATACGTAAGTGATGTACATATGTCTAACTTGTTGTTTGCATTATTCCATATTAATATACACCAATATACAGTATCATTCTCTGTTAAATAAACCCCTCATCACACTTGCATGAAAGGTTATTATACGTTAAACTGTTGTTGTGGTATTGGTGTCAACCTCTCACAAAAGAGGTGGTGGATTCAAATCCCACCAAGTGTACCTTCTCATGACCACTGAAAATTGAAATCAGTACTGATTTGAAATTGTGTCCAGAAAACGGACGCGAACGCATTTTTCTCCACCTCAGATAAGTAGAACCATTAATTTAACCATGCTAGATATTCTTATCTTGCCCACGGGCGAAGATAAAATGCCCGTATGGAAGTTCTTTTAATGGTCACCACATTGTAATTACCTCCCTTTTTGAAGACTGTCGTCTGTAGCGCATCATGGAAAGCTTGTCTGGTGGTAATATTTAGAAGGCGAGTTAATTATTTCTCGCTTCAAATGTCACCAGAAAACATTTTTCACGCAGCTTTCAAGAAATAATGCTTCACTCTTCTTAGAACTATTTAAAGACCGATCAGACCATTTACATACTCTGAATCACTGCGCGAATATCCATGACAACCACGAATTGCATATCCGTACGCAATTCACTAAGCACAAAAGAGTTCCGGCAAAAAATACATTTTTACTTAATTTTGTTTAAATGAGGTGGGAAAAAAGCATCTTCCATAGCCGCTCGTGTAAGATAGGTTCATCCCGACCCTCGCGCAGGATGTTTTGCGGAAACTCGGTAAACCTCGTTTCCGCAAAACACCCTATGCTCGGGTCGGAATGAACCTATCTTACACTCTCGGCCATGGAAGATACTTATAATCTAAGCTGTCAACTATCTACCTGAGATATGTTAGACTACAAAGCAAACATAACTGCCCGATCTTGTGCCCATACAAAGCATACGTCACTGTATCGCACAACGACTGTGGTTGACATTAAAATGATACATCTCCTGCATTTATTGCTTTAAACGGATTGTTTTTCTTTTCAATTTCCCATTGAACGCTGACATTTGATCTCGAATACATATTTGCGTCATCAACATGACGTCATTACCGTTATTTATATGAAGTGAAACACACATGAAATCATGATCTGCATAAGAGTCGTCACATGATACACATCATCAAGTTCAGGAAATAATAATAGTAAGCGATTTTTTATAATAGTTTTTGCATTCCTCACATCCATGAGATGTCATCAGGTCGGAGGGATCTTATAATAATTACCATATCTAAACTCGTACACTAACGTCAGATTGCAAACTGTTTTAAACATTTCCCTTATACTCAGTTTTAACTGACGGTGCCAATACTGTTACCCTAACGTAATAAAAAACATTAAATAGTTTGGTTGCTGGGCTTGTTTCTGTTTTTGACCATTGCTATGTTGTAATAGCCAGGACGTAGTTTAGGTAAACCAGAAAAATCATTGCAGAATGCAAAAAAAATAAAATAAAAGCATCATGATGTTCTAGAACATTCAATGCACTTACAACAACCTGTAATCAATTAAACTTCGCAGGGTGAATATATACATATCCAAAGCATTTATTTTAAATTCATGATTCCATTAATGAAAACACTTTTTTCGGGTTACTATAATTAAGTTGAACCTCATGGTGCAGGTTTATTTTGGCATACATCTGCCACCAGATAGCCATATATATTAACTAACTAGTGAATAAGTGGTTAACTAGTTACCTAACTAGTTAACCACTTAATTAACTAGTTAGTTATGTGGTTAACTAGTTACGTAACTAGTTATTTTTTTCAATAAATAAAAGATCATAACGGGAAAAAAATGCATGTTAGTGCCTACAACTGCCATTCTTGTATTATTTTACCAGCTTAATGTTAAGTGGTTAACTAGTTACGTAACTAGTTAACCACATAATTAACTAGTTAGTTAAGTGATTAACTAGTTACGTAACTAGTTAATCAGTTACCAGTTAGCGATATTTTTGATAAGTGGTAAGTGATTAACTAGTTACGTAACTAGTTAACCACTTAATTAACTAGTTAGTTATATGGTTATCTGATGACAGAAGTATGCCACCATACAGGGGCGAGAAACTTTTACGTTTGATGTGGCGCAACGTAGGGGCGTTACTTTTTTACTTGCATCACGGCCTCCGAACCGAATTTATTCGGAAAAAAAATGTTGGCAGGGGGTTTGGAGATACTCCCCATTAAAAAAAAAAATAATAATAATTTCTAGTCCGAAATGGCTTATTTTGGGCGTACTCCTATATTAAAATAAAGAGTAAACTAAATTATTTTAGTGGGGGCGCGCGCCTGGTGGGCGCCACCGTGGTTCCGCTAGTGCCGTTGTACTTGATATAGCTAAATATATTGAAAACTGATTGTTATGGTTGTTCAGCTAAAACATTTATCAGCCCTGGAATGCATTCAAAAGAAACAAAGTGTCATGATGGTATCAAGCGTGTGTTTCCGTTACTACAATGATATATTTTATAGTGAAATTTATAGAACACTTACAATTTGTATTATATTTCTATAATTCGTATATTCCTGAACATCATATCGGTTTATTTATATGTCGCACATTGTTTCATATTTCAGCTATTTGTCGGCCAACATGTAGGAATGGTGGGACATGTGAATCTCCAAATGTATGTGATTGCCCTAGTACGTCAACTGGTGGATCATGTCAGACACGTGAGTATAGAATTGTGCTGATATCAGATATCTCAGAAAACGAATTGAGCAAACCAGCTTTTAACCTATGAGTTTTCGATTGCTGCAGTGTTTTATGTTTATAAAAGAGCTTTCAATTCGACAGATTCTTGTTGTTTAGTTTTGCTATCAATAGCTGTATACATAAATCATTGACGTTGGTTATGCAATAAAATGATTATTAAATTGTTATACAATAACCAGTTTTCTTCTGTTTAATAAAAGTACAGATAGGTTATAGAATCATTTAAATCATATATTACTACCTTGGACTATATTTGCAGTAACATGTTCCTATCGACGCCCCTGTTATCCTGGGGACTGTGAAGCCAATTCATGCAAGTGTGAACCCTCGTTTTATTCCACAAACCCATCCGACGGATGCATTAATAGTAAGGTTTATTGATTAAAGTAATTGGATATTGATTTTTAAATATTTATTAATATTGCATAAAATGTGTGTTTTCGGTTCGTTATGGGGGTGTTAACGAACAAAAACTGGGCGTTTTCGGTAGAAAACGTGCACTATTCAGTAAATGCACGTGCAGTAATCGACCGGGTTTTGTTTGCATATACGATGTTAGGGCTCGCATCATAACAATTGACGCTGAGCGACCTGATTTCTGGCCAAAAGTGGGTCAACAATGCGGACAAATAAACGAATAATTGCGTGTTAAGAACCCTAATAGTCCAGTATATTTTCTAAAAAACAGTTTCCAATTGACTGAACACTGAAAAGAATGGCGTCGAAGCAAAAATCCAACTGTCATGTAGTGTTGAGGCTCTGATCGAGAGCATTATTAAACTCTTTCAGCAATTAGTCTAATGACCTCACACATTTACCTGTTCATGAGGTTGTTTTGAACTAATTGCTTTTGCATTTCATGGCATTTTACAGCTTTTTAACCGAAAAGTAACCGTTGGTGTGTATTTTATGCAACACTAGCGATGATAGCGATAATACACCTTTTTATCATCGACAAAGGCCCTTACATAGCTTACAACCCTCGTGATACGCACTCGGGATGCAAACATTTCACTGGCCTTTGCATATGGCATCGACCTCAAAAAGGTGTAATGACCGTACAATGTACAACATAGTGAATAAGTTAAAGACGTTATTTCATTTAAAACGTTCCCTTTAAAAAATGATTGAATGAATAATGAGCAAACGAATGCATGAATTGATTAAACATTGATTGAATGATGTTTTAAGTAAACAGCACTGCGGAGGAGTTTCGCCCAGAAATCGTCCAAAGCAATGTAACTCTGTCCCACATTCGGCGCTCTGATAATGAGACGCAGTTTATGTTCACTGTGGTCGGGAAGGATGAAAATGACTTCACGCTTGTGTGGAGGTTTGTTCCATATTTCGGATAATATTGGTTTTTAATATTAGAATAATATCATTTTCCTTATTATCTTTCGATGATGATAAAATATAAGATATGGACATGTGTTTACGAGCTACGGTGTGTTGATATTAAACCCTTACACTAATTGATAAATTTGAGAGTTGTTAGAAAATCCAGCAAACTGTTCTTGTGATAAAAAAGTCTGGGCTTAAAAGACTTTATGTTTACGTATAAAGATCAATTCAGTTAAGACGTTTAATAGTATAACCTGCAGGTTAAGGATGCTTTTACAAGTCTAGTAAATTAATAAAATTTCAGTGTACTCATTAATGTTCGAATTTTGCACCCGGTTTTAATTTCACCCAGTTAGGACATTGATATGTGTATTTATATTGACAGCAATCAAAAGCGTTTCAACAACCTGAGGTTCGAATTTGATACATTGATCGACACCCCTGAAATCCCAGAAAGACCTGTTTATGTCCATGATGCTAAAATTGGAATCATTGCAAGCAGTATTGAGGCATCTGTAAGCAAAATACCACGTAATGGTAAGTTTATATCTTCACTAATATTCATATATATTCTAATAAATGTCATCATATATATCGCATTTTTTCAATACAATTATTAATGGTATATGAAGCATACATACATTATATTTCCTAAACTATAATATTTTATTTGGCTGCGAACAAAAATTCATTTCATTTTTCTTAGCATATTATTATCATTGTCAATATAACTTCATCATGGTAAAGTTGAAAGTGATAACGGTAAATTATCAAATGCTTGAGCTCTTAAATAGGAATATAATCTGGAAGAGATTAGATAATGAGAAAATAGCAGATTATGCCTTGATTTGAAAGATATTCATTAAAAGAAGTGAGTTAATCGTTGGTAAATTATGACTTTTTAATTTTTATTTCTGACTCAATAATTATACATGATATGTTTCTTTTAGGGGGCAACAATCGATACATAGCTTCCAACAAAACCTACAACTGTGAGACTGGTATAAGCAATGATACTCCTGCAGTAGAGAAGGACACTTGTGAAATCAACGATGAAAACTTTGCGACCTTGATTGAACATGGAGATATGTAAGTCGTATCCCTTGTACGATAAATGTCATATAGAATAACGTGTTTAATAGTTTGATAATTGGTAATTGAAGCGTAATTGATACGTAATGCAACACTATCAGTTTCTCAAAAGATGCTAAATAGGTATTATAAAAACATTACAAGCAGAAGAACTCTCAGTATTAGAAACGGAATATTCTAAGCGACGTGTTACGTATATGATTGTTTTTGCAGTCTTCTTCTAAAGTTTCGATCGCGTAGCGGTGGATTTCAAAAGCTTATAAACATCGATGACCAAGGCAAACCTTTTGCAACCAAATATTACAATGGACTTCAAGCCGAGGAAAAAGTAAGTATCTACATGAATACATAGTTGGCAAACGCTTATCTTTTGAGATGGATTTGTATACATAAGATGTATATTATTTTACATATCTTGGAATGGGTCTATGTTTTTTTCAGTTGGAGTTTCGATTCGACTTTGTTGTACCCGAGCACTGTTCTTTAGAATCCGGGTCGTGCCCTTCCAAGCCACTTGACATAGACAAAGAGTTCACAAGGGTACGTTTTTATTACCACATTCTTGAGAGAGTGATGATTATTGTTGACAATTACCGATCTGCTTTTTTCACTGGAAAGCGTTTGTTTAACGTTAATTTTTTTAAACATTTTTATAAAAACTTCATGGTAATAGGATATAGTGTCTAGTTGATTATCTCAAAAGAAGTTCCGAATAATCATCTTTCGGAAGTATTTATTAGATAATTAACCATACACGTTTTCTATTTAAGACACCCTTCAAAGCCCTTTGGTCAGGTTGGACAGATGCTATGTCTGGCATGTGGCAGTATTATTTGGAGGTGTTTAAACTTACACCCAACAAAGATGGAAGACTTGAAGAGGCCACGCCCATTGACCCAGTTTACAACATAACGCTGAACCACACAAGCGGAATAATGTCTAGTTCATACACGCCCAGCGAACCTGGAATGTATAGGTAATTTTATCAATCCTATCAAATGGCTTTTTGGAAGGAAGATACAAGCGTATGACAAATGTCTCGAAGGGCTTGATTGTTTGTATATGTGAGGGAATATCTATTTCAGTGTGCTCTTAAAAGTCTCCGATATGGCAAATAATTCTCGAATCGCTCGGCGCTTTGTTCTTTACGATCCTGTATCCGAAATAGCTGTGAGCAACGAAAGTGACAAGAAGCTGTACATCTCGAGTGCTGTCGAGGAGACTGGATACGCTTGGCAAACGCGTTCAAACAATGAAGGTAAGACACCGTGATATAGATATGCAACAGGCTCATAAAATTATTGACGTTCAGTCTACGGCGCTCAAGGGACCTTTTACTTGCATGTAATTTGTCTACATACTGCGCTTCCTGGTCCGGAAACTTTACAACTTTGCTTATTCTCTGACATACTCATTTCCGTTAAACAAATTTATATTGCATCTTTGACGGTGTTGTTGCAGTTAGCGCTATGTCCAGGTCAATAGAATACTAAGGTTCGGGAAATCTTTCTCTGTAACAGTTTTAAAACAATGATACTAAGAAAAAAAGAACGTTTTCTACTGCAGGGTTAATATTGCGCTTACTTGAATTTCATGCCTTTGTTCACCACGTAACGATTAATTATCTGGTATCTCGGGCTTATTGAATGCATCGCACTCATAATAGACAAGAAATACAGCTTAAACTGTCGCTATAGGAAGTTGACAGTTCACTACCGTCAGTGAACAGTTGAAAACAATGCTAGACTGCCACTTTTGTATTATAAACGCATGTTTTGTTTATAAAGCCTGTATGTCCCTGTGTGTGCGCGTGTGTTATATTATATATGACATATATTTTGCAACAATACATTACATTATTCCGCTGGTAAAATTTCTACAAATATTTTGAAACAGATAACAAGGTTACTGTGGATGTGAGATGGGATGGACACTTTGCGAACAAACTGCATGAAGACGGGAAATATCTTGCTGACATCGAGAAGTATCCAATCCAGTTCAAAGACATAGAAGATGATGGAATATTAATGAGTTTAAAGTAAGAAAAGACTGTTTTATGGTTAGTGATGTTATGTTTTGTACTTTTAACCCTTTTCATTAGTCAAGAAGCTGTTTTTTGAACACATTTGTAAACACTCGCGTGCGTAACAAGGCACAAAGTCATTGGCGTTGTACAAATTGCAATGTAATGAATAAAGAGATCAGAAGAAGCGCTGACGTTAGTGAAGTCATTTTCTTAGCATGTCATTTTTGGGGGTTATTGATCTGCTGCTTTATATACTGAACTTTTAAATAATGGTATCAATAATATAAACGACATTAGACGGACACAAGCATTAAACTCCAAATCAATCTGATAATCAGCAAGAGGCTCACGAAGCATCATTACATTTATCAATTCAAGTAATAGTCACCACATCGGAACGTTTAGCGACAGCGGGTGGATGCACTTAATTCATGGAGATTTCAAGGAGTAAATAGATTAATCGTTCACTTTCTAGGTTTGTGGCCGACTCTCTTGATGACGACAAGGGTGATCGTTCACGTCAAGCAATTCCTAACTACCATGGTATCGTCAAGTTTGAAGTCGCTTACGATCAATCGGTTTCAGAGGAAATGCCAACTGCAGGATGGTCAAAAATCACTCTTCAGGAAAGAATATCCACGCAAAGAATTCTTGTAGATGGCGACCGTTTGCGCGTATGGGTCAGAGCTACTGACGTTATGGGAAATACAAAGACGGACTCGACGTTCATGAGAATTGACGGATCTCCGCCGACCATTTCAAGCGAAAATAGCTCTGATCATAGCATTAAATTGAATGTTGTCGATGGGGCATACAAACATGCATCAAGGTTTGTACGGGATCTCATATTAAATTGCTGCCTTGGTACTTTTGTTTTCCATTGTATTTTGTTATACTCTTAACGAAGTGTGGTTCATTCTGTATATACTCTTATAATAGGTGTCTGGTATACGATTTACGTTACTGATTGAGATATCATTTTTTAGAATTGTTTATTACTTTATTTTTCTAACACTTGTGTTGAACATCAAACTGAGATATTTACGTTGACAATGTTTTTTTGTTTTTTTTCCTGACAAAAATCACATAAATTTGATTGGGTTAATTTGCATTTATATAAGAAAGTATTTGTCGGTATGATTCTGTTTATGTACTTATATTAGAAGCTTCTTAAAGAAATGTCATTCGCCGAAGCTATATATTTTGTATACACTGACTTCCACTGACAATGTTGCAGGGACTATTTTAGTCAACGAACAACCTCAATCTGAATAGGATAATAAAATGAATTACAGAATTACTTTTTTTGCTTTTCCAGAGTTAATTTTTTGGCGTCTGATAGACAAAGTGGAGTACACAAAATTGGAATAAAACTAACAGTGAAATTGCCTGGGAAGGATGACATGGTCACATACGTCAATTTTACAGAATCAAGGAGAGGGGTAATTCATTTATGTTTCATGTGTTTGGTTGAACTGTGATTCATGTCTTAAGTGGCTTAATGGAATATTTCCTTTTTTTATTGGTACAAAAAATATCAATACTTATTAGACATGGCACTTCGAATAGTTGCAAATGTAAATATTGCAGCATTAAGTTATACATGTATTATTATGTGTATGTGTGTGTGTATGAGTGTGGTTGTGTACGTGTGTGTGCTTGCGCGCGCGCGCGTGCGTGTGTGTGTGTGTGTGTTTTCTAGATTGATACTTCTGTGCCGTTTATTGAAATATGAGGCATGCTTGCAGCTCTTAAATATATACGATGATTTTAAAACCTACTTCATTTTAAAATGTAAACGCTAAGACATACAACTGTTTCCGAGTTTTCCGTTTCCGTCATTGTTCAGCGTGTGTGTCTTATTTAGGACGACAAAAATGATCCAAGGTGTATCGGTTTCGACAAGAACGGGTTGTGTCTACTTCCTACACAGATTGTGGATATTGACAACTGCTGGCTGACTGTTAGCAAGGATGACCTGGTGTCAGCTTCAGGCGAGCTAGAGATCACAGCCTACAACCAAGCAATGCTTACATCAACCACTACATTTGATGTAGGAAATATTTCTTAAAATTTAATAAAAATGTTTTCATCGAATCTTAATTATTCTTAAAGATTATTTGTAAAACAAGTTTAACTTAATATTATAATGCTATCGTAATCACGTTAATTGACAAAGAGTTACTCCCGAATGCAGTCAAAGAACATGCGTTAAACCCATTAGTCAGACTTGGTGACAACCAACTTTCATGTTCAATGCAGCTCGATAATTAACTACAATCAGGAAAGGCATTAATATGCCTCGGCAACTTCATACTATGTTTAAATCATTCCTGCAATATTATTTGCTATTTGCTTTCTCAGTTATCGTAACGATTTACTATTTGTACTCATCTCACATATGAGGTATCATGTTCAAGTCCAATAAGGGACTCGCAACACAAAATAGACAGCTATATATTGAACTCAATGGTAAAATCATATTCACATACGACTTTATCACCATCGGGGTATATTAAAGTGACACTCTTATTCAAAATCAATACACATGTATAACAAAAAACAATTTTGACTGATAAACCTTTAACTACTAACCAAATAATGCATTTATGGAAACTATTAATTACTGATAACAAGATTTTAACAAGTATCTAATAGCAGAAAAAGAAATAAAATGATTGGTGAATGCTAACAGATTTACTGTGGTCTTATAAGGTGTAAATACCGTTTTTTATGTTCATTTCTTTCAAATCAAACTCGGTATCCTTCATAAGAACCATTGTTTTCGATATTTATTAATCCCTTATGGAATATTAAAACAATATTATTCATTGTGGTAAATCTTTTTTGGGAGTAAGAGTGCATCTTTAAGCATAAGTTGTTCATTGATCATACATTCATATCAGGTAAGTTTTATCAAAACCAGGATATTTTATACAAAATTTAAACTGCAATAACAACATATTTTATATATTTACTTTTCAGATGGGTCTATTGACAGATCTTAATGGTTTGAAAACATGTAAGTTTATTGGTATATGAAAGGTGTTGCTTTCTTCCTTCAATATTACGGTTTTTTTACATTTGTTTAACATTCATCTCATAAGGTAAGGCAAAGAAAATGAAAACAGAAATTATTTCGAAACAAAGGAAACCCATCAAGTCCATGTTAAGGGCCGTTGACGATGTTTCTTTTACCAGATGAATATTGTTCGTAAAAAGTTTCAATCAATTAGAATGTTTCATAAATTGAAAGAAATTTTGTTGTTATTATGGAACACTCATTAGAATGCAAATGTTAATATGTAAATCTAGAATAATAAATGAAATATTTCTTTATAAAATCTATACAGACACTGGTCCAACGAACATGAGAATTGAAGACAAGTCACCCACTGCTTTCCGGCTTGCATGGGACCTGCCAGATTCCGAGTCTTGTTATGGGGCATCAAACATTGTCATTATTTTAACCTTTAAGGTAAGACATAGTTAGCTTTCTAGCACACCGGATAGGCATTTCCGGTGATTTCAGCCGTGCTGGAAAACTCCATCTGGCATCCCCCATGCCAGATGAGTCACGCGCTGTGACGTAATACTTTCAATTTCTTTTATTAAACACTTAATGTAACCATAGTAATGAAATTTCAATAGATGAGTTCCATTAACATTAACTTTACAAAATATTCCTTAAAAACAAAACAAAATAAGCCTTAAAAGACGTGATAGCGAAGGAACTTATGGACGTATGCAGTGAATACAAATTACTGCGCGTCATGACGTCAGTAAACATCATCGCATGCGCATTTTGGTGAAATGTACAAAAACGCGCTTTCTTATGTATTTTCTTCACAAAAAAATGTAATTTAAGGTATGCTAGAAAAATTATATATCATGTGTGTCCGTTCCGGATAGAAAAATCCGACCCTCGTGCAAGCTGCGTAGCCGGTAACTCGGCAAGCCTCGTTACCTGGCAACGCAGGTGCCCTCGGGTCGGATTTTTTCATGCCTGGTGAGAAGACGTTAATAAACGCGCTTGAAATAGTCATAAATGTACCACACGGAAAACAACCAATGAATGGTTTAAAACAAACGCAATCGTTTGTTTTTTATTGGTGAATTAAAATCTGCCTGCAATGAAACTTATAAACACTACCCTGGAGTTGTTTACTGTTTTTAAATATATTTATTCTATCAATTGCCAAGAATATAGCATTAATCTGTAATATTTTATATTGTGTTTAATTGTATTGAGTGTATCGCAAAGAATATGATGTTTCTAATGGCAATTTGCATCCATGACATCCATGCTTGTGAGTATATTAAAGCTAAATAGTTACTTTTTATGATTTTTTCCAGGACTTGAATGGCAATATTCAAATCAAATCGTTTGAAACTCCAAGTACTGCGACTTATTTTGATTTTCTTGGACTTGACCCTGAGGTGGAGTACAATCTAGGGTTAAAGATAAAATCCGATGGTGGAACCCCCCAACAATTCGGAGAAGACCTTTCCGTTGTTACGCGTAAGTGCGCGTAAAAAATATTGCGGGTATAGTGTCCTCTATTTGGAACTTCTATAACAAACGAGATGGTGAATAATATAACCATGAGAAGGATTCATATCTATCATTTTCTAACTCATGAGTTGACAGCTAATTTGTTTTAGAATAGTTATAATAAAATATCCGAAACGTTTTCCTCTGTTTTAGAATACACCATGACGTTTAAATATAGACTGTGAATATAAACTATCTATGCACTTAAACTGAATAAATCATTATGGTTTTCAGCGAAAGAAGAACTAATAACTGGAGGGTTTTCAACTGGCGCTGTGGTCGGAATTATAGTTGGTATGTAAGAAACAATAACGCAGTGGTGAAAGTTATTCTTGTCTATTTATAAGTTCTTATCAGACATAAATACATAACTATTCATGGAAACGATTCTCATGTTTCTGGATCAAAATTAATTAAACAACATTGAGCAGCATATGCAGTGCAGATTGACATTTTAAATTGAGTCGTCGTAGGCATAAGGCAATCTTGATCGAAACTTTTAACTTAACTTTTAATAACTGATAGGTAACGTTATGATCAAGTAGAGCAAAGACCTAATAAAAACCTCAACATTATGCTTCACTACACATAAATATGTTTTAGGTATACTTGTGCTGTGTGTGTTGGTGGTTGTCGTTCTTTTCTTCCTCTCACGTCGCGGAATTATCAACATTCAACCGCAACGTAAGATGGGTGAGATGCGCCGAGCCGTCACAAAGCGAGTACGTGAATCGAGATTTTTTGCGTCAGGGTCTGCTGATGGACGTTTACATTCGAACCAGGCGTATGATGTAAGATTCTTCAGATATCCGATTTGATTATATATGTTTGGCATATCCAACCCTTTTGATATACTTGTATTTGATCGGTAAGGTAATTTTGTATGCATACAATAGACAAAAACCTTAAAGAATATGTTTAAGCCTGGCAGTCGGTAGATATGGCTTTAGTATCAGCTGTTTTCTTATTGATAAAATTTCAAAGCTAACTGTGTGATATCATTTGGTTTGCAATTCCTACGGCAATATGATACATTTCATAAATGCAAATGTATGAAGATGAGAAAGTAAAAGATGCCCCATGCATGAAATTCCAACACGTTTAGATTCGATCACATTCATCTGGATTGCAACATTCATGATAATTCCTCACCAACATGTCGGTTTGTATGTTAATTTATTACGATATTATGGTATATGACTACAAAAACTACTTAAATGTATGTAAAGCAACATCTTTTACTTAAAGCTGGATGTTGTTTTTTTCAGAATCGCCAGAGTGAGCTGTACTTATACGGGGGGATGGAATTCAATTCATCCAGTAAGGGCTACATTAGTAGGGACCAGATAACATTTGAAGAGCTTTTGAAGAGCGGTCACTTTGCGAACATATACCGAGCAAGTTACAATGGACAAATCGTTGTGGCTAAGACTCTGAAAGGTACAGATAAAGTCTTAAAAGTTACGTATTTTTAATTCACACCAGTTCTTAAACCAATAGTGTAATCAATTTGTAAAGAATAAACATATTAATTTTTAATAGTTTGCTTCAGATAGTAGTTACAATAGAGGTTTACAAATTTATACGGTAAATATATATATTGAAAATCGACACAAAATTAAAATTTAAACGTACTTAAAAGGTACGATAATTTTCAATCATTGTTGTTCATATTTAAAGCAGATTTATACATAATCCCACGACCGTCTTGCAAAAATTGATGACGTCTGTATGCCAACAACATTGACAAATATGTTATTGCTGCGAACGATATGGAACTAAGTATAAAACCTCTTTCTTTCCAAGCAACAGAATGTTGCCGTATAATAATTGCATCTGTGCTGGCGCCCGGAACAATATTTTACCGCACAAAAACCCAAGATTGATTTCGCTCAGGAAAACTGCAAAAAGTAATTTGCTCTTGACCAAGATTATCAACGTCAAAGTCAACAGTCAGTCTTTTAAAAATGTTGGTCACTCTAAAGCTCGAGAATGTTTTGACGTAAAGTAATCAGCTTAAGGTAACACTTGACCAGTAAACGATTCCTATTAAATTGTTTGTAAGAAAATCAAAGGCCTTGTAAGGGTAAACGGTAATGCGCAAAAAACCGAGACCGCTTTCGCTTTCCACGTAACAATCTGATCGATAGGTTGCCATTGACCGTTAGATGCCCCCTATAAAGTATGAGTTTAATAAGTCATAGGTCATGATCAGAAGTTTTAGCGTAACTTTATTTGTACAATAACTTGATAGCGGTTTGATCCAGGACCATAACACTGCTGCGATAGCTTGTTATTGTCCAGATAATGGCCGCTCTTACATGTGTTGTTAGTATGTCATACATCTTAGTTAACAGCCTCATGAAAACTTATGCAATAACTGGAGAAAGGATATGATCATTTCGCGGTATGTTTTAACTGCCCTGTATATGACACATTTTGTAAAAAGGTCAGCAGGTCAAAGGTCGAGATAACGATCAACAGTCTCATGAAAATTTTGTTCGCACAATAGCTTGAATATACGACGCTGAAAGGGTCGTTTGACTAGCAGGTAACCCTTATTGACATCGAAGACCGTATGTCATAGGTTAATCATTAGTACGTCTTTTCAAATTGATGCATTAAAAAGTATATTAAATCTCAATGAAAACGTCAATGCTTTGACAGAAAGCTGTAAATGCGTTTCGTTCGGTCTATTTGTATGTTCAGGTTATAGTAAGTGTTGTCTTATGTTTGCTATATGAAAGCTCTTGATAAAATTCGTTTATCCGATGTATTTCAGAGCATTTTACGAGGGATGACGAGCTACTGATGAGGGCGAAAATGAACTTCTCGTCCGACCGAGGCGATCATCCGAACGTAATCAAATTTGTCGGCGCTGTCGTGGATGATGCCACTAGTACGATATTATAAACTTAAATTACTGAACTATTTTTGACAAATATTTAAAGCACATAGATTATCATTTATATAAAACGATTTATTTAAGAAATATCCGCTTATATATGAGGAAAAGATTTATGTGTTAGCCAACGTCGTTATTCCCAAGCTTTTAGTATGTAGACATGAACGAAGCAAAAGAATATTGGTCCATCATATTCGATACCTTTATTCTCTGTTATTATGCGATGCATTTTAAACGAAAATATTGGATGGAACTCACCTTGTATTCATTGTATTGTTTAGATCGTATGCTATTGTGTGATTATCTCTTTGATATGTCATATTTTGTGTTATTTATATATTTATATGATTATACTAATGTATTAGTTTGAATTATTTTCATCAGTCTTGTGATTAAGTGTCGAGAACACATCCTTAAGGGCCGACAGCAATGCAAAAATCGATTGTAGGACCAAAATTTAAAAAAAAAATATATATATATAAAATATTTTGTTCAGTTTTGAGGTTCAATATATAAGCATGATTCATATATCAGCTGAAACATAAAAAAGCTATCATTAGGAGTTGTGCAATTTCTATGAAAGAATATGTTATCAGATTTCCAAACAAAAATCATTTACATTTTCCCTGAAATGTGTTTATACAAAAAGAATATATTTATGAATATTTATGCGAAAAGCTACAGAAACATGCTCAGTAGCAAAATGTTTAAACATAAACCCGGTTTAATGGCACTAGGTAAACGCCAAAGACATAAGACATAAAATCACAAACAAGAAACATGGAAGTACAGCGCAAAACTCCACAAACAGCATAGAGCATACAAACTATATATAAAAACTAGGTATGTATATCAAGGATTGTTAGGTACCGCCTTGGAACGGTCAGTATGAGTCAAGTTTATCGGAACTACCCAATCAACAATGTCTTGGGGCTTTGTGTTGATTACAGCTAGTTTTTAAAAATATTTCTTTCATGCTTTACGGTGAAATATTGGGTTTTAACATTGAAATAACAACAGTAAAAATATACATTACATACTTTCACTGCAAAATAAGGAGTGAAAATATCAACTTTCAGAACTACTTTTAAATTTCTTTGTTGTTACATGTACTTGCATTGATCAAAAGAGAACACTCAGGACTTAAGTATACTGTGTCAAAAAATGTTTAAAAATTAAAGAAATATTTTATAAATTTAATAAACATATAATTGGAAATTAACAACTTACCGTTTATTACCGGTTATCCCGTTTTTCAAACATTTTCCTTTAATCTTTGAAGCTGAATGTTCGAACATTTGCTTTCATACCAAACAAATTACAGACAAAAATAACTGTTCGAACATAAATAAATTTTTATATCATCGTTCAAATGTATTTTGAACTGTTTGCCGTTGTAGTACGTAAAATGACCTTCCTGGAAAATTCACACAACTATTTACAGATAGATCCGATTTTTTTTACCCCACTCACACCTCAAAATGTGTCAACAAACTAGCGTGGCATTCACTCTTTATCTGGAAAACAAACCTGTTTTAAAGCGAAACAGACTGCTCTCTGACAGTAAAATGACTGAATATTAATTTACTATAAAACACATGCAGTCTTTAACTAAGAAGAATGTTTAAAATCCAATAAGTATCCACATTTGTTTTGCTAACACATTTGACCTTCCAAATTGTCATTCATTGAATAGCAGCGTAGTAATTTGGTTATGTATTTATGTCCATCTTAAAATAAAAGCGTTTCATTATTTTTTGAACATATGTGCACTAATAAAACTTCACTGTATACTGTTCATAATGCTTTGTAATAAAAAACGAGCGAATATTAAGCTATAAGAATGAATAACAGAGCACAATTTCTCAGCAAACCAAAAATAAAAAAGTTGACAGCTATAATTGAGGGGCGCCCCACGGGTAGCGGCGTAAAACGCACCATTTCATAAAAGGGGGTAATTCAGAAATAAAAAAATAAAACTCCGAAAATAAGCATAAAAGAAACAGAAAATTTGTTTATTTCAGTGTAAGATCGTATTGATCTTTTTGGGGAGTGAAACATATATTCTTAGTGACATTTTAAGGGGAAACTCGTGATCATTAAAAATACATTTTCACTCGTGGCTTCGCCAATCGTGAAAATATGTTTTTTCTATGACACTCGTGAAATAAAATACGGTCTTACACTGAAATAAACAGATATCCTCTCTCTATATATGCAATTTGTAACCCGGTAATAAATTTCATCCACTATTTTTCGTTATTCTCAAAACTAAATAAAACATGAACTTTTTAAACGCTTTAATTTTTTGCTTTCCCCACCCACTTTTGCATTGTGGCCTGCGCTTCATTAGATGCAATTGTTTGTTTTCTCAATCCAGTGGGTCCAATTATCATCTATGAGTATTGTGAAAACGGGACACTAAGGGATTATCTTGAGAAAAGCAGAACTAACGTGACAGTGCAGTTGCAAGAAAATCTCTTCCGCTTTGGACTTGATATCGCTAAAGGCATGGAATTTCTAGCCGATAGAGGGGTAAGCCGGTGTAGTTGTTATAAAATGAAATTAGCACTTGAATGACTTTGTAATGCATGACGACCTTCAATATTACTGATATACTACCGTGAAATTGGTAAAGTTTCTATTGGTATCGTATCCTAGGGCACTATTTAACATTCTTTGTTCATGATATCTTTATAAAAGCTGCATTTATTGTATCCAGGTGACACATCGACGTCTTGCTGCACGGAACATCCTCCTGAATTTCCTCATCGAGGTAAAGATTGCCGGATTTGGACCTCAACCGGAAGGCGAAGAGGATGGTGGAGACGCTGAAACGGGAAAGAAGGTAAGAAATATGTGTATGTTTTTGTTTCATTTGTGGAATTACGTTCACGAGTAACTTTGTTGCACGTTCAATTGTTTACAGCTGTTTTCATTTTTGGGGTTTTCGAACTACCCATCTTCCAGAATGTATCATTTTCTCGTTTTTATACGTAGAGTTGGATGTTTTAGATTGTGGTATACCTATTTATTTCCATAGGAACGAATCCCAATCAAATGGATGGCACCTGAGTGTATGACATCAACAAAGAAGGCCAACGAAAGAAGTGATATTTGGTCGTACGCTGTTGTTCTGTGGGAAATTTTCTCTCTTGGTAATCTCTTAGCTTATTTAGAATAAATGTATTTCAAGTTATTGTCAAAATCTGTTTTCGCTATGTTTTCTGTTCAAAAAATTCTAATTGTAGCAAGTTTCAACTGCCATCAAATCAAAATTGTCAAACTCCAGTAGATTTATCCCACGATTGAAAAATGAGTTGTCAGCATTAATAAACTGACGATTATTTCCTTCTACCTTGTCTTTAGTAAGTATTTTTTTAGGTGACACGCCATACACGGGTAAAAGCCGCGATCTTCCCCAGCGTCTGAAAAGAGGCGATCGTCTCGGAAGACCGGAGCACTGTGATGACATGTGAGTTGAAAAATTTATATGGCGATTCACTTATTCTGCATGAATCTTCCACTTTAAGTGCAGTTTCTGATGAAAAGGCATAAATAGAGAGAATTCTTTTTTGGTTGGGTTTACTATATACTGCGTCCACACACATGCATACAAATCACAATTATAATATTAATGCCTAAAATACATTCCTCTGTGGAATAAGAAAAACGCTTAATTGTAATAATATACGTCAACAAATATATTAATTTGTTTCTTAAGAACGTAGTAAGTTAAAGAAAACAAATTACCTCACTATATGCATTTTTTTCAGATGGTATAAGGTGATGCAGCATTGTTGGGAGTACGACCCAAAGAAAAGACCTCGATTTTCGGCAGTTCGCGAGCAACTTGACACGCTTTTTGTCAATTCTCCAGGAGACGAATTTTATTACTACAAACGCTGATTAGTATAAAATTTGAAAGACAGTAGATGTGTATTAGATGTTATATTAAAAGGTTATGCAATCGTTTCATTCACTCAGTATTCTCTCTTCCTCGATCTTTCGGAAGCATATGGGGTTTTTTTTATTTACGTTTACTCTAACAAACCGCTATGCATTTTAAACGCTATGTTAAAGTGCATTTGCATAAAACTATTTATATGAAAACGTTTCAACAAGTCCAGTAGTCGACAGTTTATACATTTACATCATTTAATGGCACAGGGTCAACACCTATGACATAGAACTCAAAAACAAACAATCACAAACCAGAAACATGAACACAAAACACCACAAACAACACACTACATATATAATATATAAAACTAGGGTATGTTTATCAAGGATTGATCAGGTACCGCCTTTAAACGGTCAGAAATGCATCCGTATTTTACTATAAGATACCTTAAATTTCTTACGTGCATTTTAATTTGAAAATTCTGATCTGAATAATAGCGTAGGTTTTATAAAAGTTTCGTTTTTTATTGTTTCGTTGTCAATGTATCACGTACATATTCGTTTTTAAGCGCACACTTTCATTATTTTATCCCCATTACGCATTTATTCTATTTATTCTATTTATATTTGCTTGACAATATACGTAATCGATTGTTTACATTTTTTCAATAAGACTTTTATGTTTGTTTAGTTGTTAATGTCACTTAATTATTGTAAGATGTGTTTTAAAAACTGATAAATCCTACTCGCATTTTGCTTTATGATTTGATTTATGAATTCGACTAAGGCTTATATATAAAGCAAGTATTAGCCGGATGATTTTAGAAGGGTATGTTATAGCATAACATGTCGGTTTTCGATCAGTTATAGAGTTGTGATGGTTTGACCAGTATTTATTTCCGATCGTAATACATCAAATCATGAGCATTGAAACAGATTAATAACGACAGAAAACTTATATGATAGTGCATTCAAATATAATCTAGTACAATTCTTACAAAAGTATACATTATACAGAGCTATGATATAACCAGAATATTTTTTCCGAGTTTCTCTTTTTTGAGAGTTTGGTTTCAGATGATTAGCCAGGATTTTACGAAAAATGTATAGTGTTCAACTCAACAATATGCCGATAAGGATCCGCTTTTTGTTTTAGTTATTACCTGACATATGACTTATTGTTTTGGAAACAGGCTGTAGAAAGTTTGGAATTATCCATCACATGCAAACGGTCAATAAATGATTTCATTTGGACAAACAAGTGACAACAATTACATCCAGAATTGCATTTAAAATCCTCACCCATTCAAACGATTTTTTTTATTTCAAGCTTACAAATCTAGAAACCGACGTTTGAGTTCAAACATATCACAGTTTAATATTTGTGATAAGGTAGCCTGCGTTTTTATAATTATATTTAACCCAAACTTATTGATGTGTATTAAGTAAATGACACAAACAACCCGAAAATGACTTTTGTTTTGTTTCATTGTCTTGGACCTGTCATACTCTTAACCAAAACTGTTTGAAGTTGAAAGTTATTGATGTCAAGCAGGTGATTTATCTTGCAGGTTTATTTGTATCATTACAAGGGCATTTCTTCAGTTTTAATACCCATGGGTCAATTTTGCGGTTCTCTGTATAAGTTTACATCTTCAAAACGGTGTATAAACTCTATATATGTATTCAAATTTGTTTTTCCATTCTCATAAATTACTTTTATTATATTCTACTTAGTTGTATAAATACATTTGAATACATTTGAGTTGTATTGTTTGTCCATATCCCTATGCATTTTGTGGCAAATGCATTTGTAAATTCTGCTAATAGACATGTTGTTTATAACTGGCAAGTAATATTTTTATTCTAGAAAATACATGGTACACTTGCAATACCAAATCAATCCGGCTGTAGATTCCCCTCTTTCTGACCAGACGCGAAATTATTTACAGAAAAGCATCTGCGAGCCAGGGTTTTTCTTCTTTTTCTCTTTTCTTGAATGCGCTAAGTGTTAACACTTTATTGTTAGTTTCATTAGCACATTCTTGCTGACCATGGTTATTAAACAAAGGATCTCAAAATGAGTGTTAATTTTCTATCGAATTTATTAAACGAGTTCATTTAAAAACGATCAAAACGAGGCTTCTTAGTCGTTTGTGACCACACCTTATCGATTAAAAATGGCATCTGAGGAGAATAAACTAGTGTAAAGATAATTAAAAAATGGAATTTGTGTCACTGGTTGAGTAATACTACTTCAGGTAATGTTTTATATGATTTACTGCATTATAACTCATTAAAGGGTGCTTAAATCTTAGCGCTAAGATATCGGCACAGAAGTGTTAGCCTGGAATTGGATAGATACTTTGTCAGAACAAAGGAAAACAATAAAAAAAAACTTAAAATATATTCCTAAATAAATCAATGGATCTTCATTTAAGAGATTTAGGAAAGTGGAAATATTTTCCCAAATTGAATGCCAGAAGCTCCAACTGGATTAAGGCCATAACCATTTTTTCCAATTGGAATGTTCCCATGATTCAATATGGGTAAATATCAGGAAATTGGAAAACTCCAATTGGAACATTCCCATATTGAATCATGGGAATCCCATTGGAAAACTTGACATTAAATGCAAAAAAAAACATATTTCCGAAAACAACCTCTTAAGTATTACCGAACACATTTCAATAATACAAACATGAAAACCTTGGGTGAAAAATAAAGAAAATAAGTTTGCAAAAGTTCGAGATTTGCAAACTTAATCCGGATCCTGTTTAGCGTAGATGGTCGATTACAATAACTAAGGTAATTATGCATAAAATAACTTATGGTGATAAACAAAAGATTTAGTTTCCTTTTTAATTTTTTAAGTCCATAATTCACAATACTAAACACATTGTACCAAAATAAGAATAGTGAGATAAGCCTTAACATGTTATAAAAAAAACTAAAGATATTCCGGGACAATCGGGCCAGTTCAGCATGTATATTTGTTTGTGTTTTCCTTTTCAATTAGCATTGCTAATTAAGTACCATACCATCAGTATTTGCTACGAATAGTTAGGCACCGTGATTTCATTCTTTAAAACTTGTGAGAATTTAATTAAAGTATAAAACATATACTGATATGTCAGTTCAGTCAATTAGATAACAATAATGATAAATTTTAACATATTTGATTTGATATGAGTACGGATGCAACCAGGTGACACACCGTCGTTTTACTGCTCGGAAAATACTCCTGATATTTCTGAACGAGGCAAATATTGCGAGTTTGGAACCCAAGACGTCTGGTAAGAATCTGAGGAAATCTTATTTCTACTTAATTTGCGCTTTTTTTTAATTAAATTTACGATTTTAAATATATATCCTTTCTGCATTATTTTAGCTTTCTTTATACGAGCTAATAATTCTGTATGTTTTAGAGATATATATCCTGTTTTCAATTGTTCATTCAAGATATTCATACGCATTGTTTTCATCTTGAAACAAAAGTCACTATTCAGTTTATCATTCGGATGTTTTCATTAAGAATATAATAAATAATTTGGACATGCCATGATTACAGATTTTATTTCATCCATTGCCTACACATAGCAGAACTGGTCACTTAGCAGGTACCGCTATCGCGACAGAGTCTAATAAAGTACTAGAAGTATAAGTTACTCTAGTCAGTGTGTTTATGACATTATGTAGATTATCAAGTAGCATACCATCCCCAATTTCTCGGTTTAATATCACTCAGAAGCATAATATTCTCACACAAGTCGAATCTTTTTCAAGGCTAATATTAACACGGTCCCAACATTATATTCTCATATGAGGATTGCGATATTATAAGCATACAGGAAAACGTTCAGTCATGTACTTCATTTCTACCCAAAGCGATTAGGGAAGATAATGCTATAAGTCTTATTTGCGCATAGGCATAAACGAAACCGAAACATAAATTAAGAAACCGTCTGAATGGGAAGATTTGTCTTTTTGGAACAGGAATTCATGGAAATCAAATTGTAGAAAAGCATCATTAATATCAGAAAAATGTGCACACACAAAATATCAACGTTTATATGCTCACATTTGATGTAGTCTAGTTTTGATCGAATACATGATATTTTCGGAAGAACAATATCGCCCGATAATATTTTGAATCAGAACAGAACAGAGTAAGACGATTTCTATCAGGTTATTTTGTTCATGAATTCAGCATAATCACAATAACGATGCTATGAATCATTTTAACCAAGGCAGATTTTAAAACAAAAGTAGATTTGTACAATAATTCCCGAAAATAGCGAATCAAAGAAATGAATGAATTTGCTCATTCTTTGAAATGTCTAATATGGAAAAAGCATGCACTAGAATAGCGAACAAATCTTGCATTGTACATCACAAATGCAATTGTGCATGTTGCTATGTCACAAGACATCAATTGATGACGTCGTCATTTAAACATGGTTGCCAAATGTTTGCAAGAAGCAATCTATAATAATAATAATAATAATAATAATAATAACAATAATAATGATAATAATAATAATAATGATGATAATAATAATAATAATAATAATAATAAAAGCTTTTTACCGACGGTTACACATTTAGACATATGAGAGCATATATTCTAATTTTCAATATGGCATTCAAGGTAAAGAAACAAAAGAAAAAAACATTATTCTAGAACATAGGTCACCGGTCAATGCTAAAACTAGAAAGATACATTTAAGCGATTTAAACTTATGTAAGCCAATCAAAACGAACAGGAGCACAGCACAGAGAAAGGAGAAGTAAGAGATGAAAATGAGTTAACATAAATACGAAAAAAATAAGATAAACTGAAAATTTCCCTAGAGAATTGGTCTTAGGCTATAAGATTTTTTTTTATATTTTTGAAAGATTAAAGAGAAGCGTTCGCGAAATTGCATTTTCGATTTGTAAACAAATACAAATTCAATTCTTGATATATATATATTAACTTCAAGATTATGATTATTCTTCACAAAAATAGGAACTTGCAGTCAAAGGAAGGCGACCGTTGACAGTTGAATGGAGTAAAATTTGACATTAGCCACCAATATCAAATACAAATGGATATATTGTAACTAAGGGAAGTAAACGTTTTAATCTTTTTCAAGTAAACAATTACAATGAAATTAAATTAATGACATCCTAAAGAGGGTTACCAAAAACAAAATTTTACGAGTTATCAGTGCAATTTAAATCTTTCAGTGTGGAGTGAATGTGATATACAATCTGATGTTAAATTACTGATAAGTGAGAAAATTGCGAGGAATAAAAAGTTAAGTTGCATGGGTGAGTGGATTTATAAATCACTGAACTAAAAATATTGCTGTAGGGACACTACATTGACGTAATTTATCAAAAGAGTAAAGACTGCTATAATAATATAAGTTATTTGAGTCGTGGTACAGAATAGTAAACATTAAGATATGTACAAATATATATCTAATTGTATGAACACGGTGAACACGGTGGTCACCAATAAATGAGTCTGGGCGACAGGGATTGTCTTTACGGGGGAGGGGCGGGGGCATCCGGAAGTGGACATCTTCATGATGTCATATACACGTTGACGAGCATAACAGTTGATGAACTTATAGCTTATCCCTGACTGTTTTTTCCTGCCTTAATTTACCTTTTCATAGACAAATGCCATCGGGAGACAATTAGATGACGACATGGTAACATGCGTCCAATAACTTGTTTTCGATGGCTTCATCAAAGGCACCTGTTAATCTAGAAATACCTCAAATGACAATGCACGTGCGTCTGCCATATTGTTCAAGTTCATCCATATCAAGACGGTCTACTAAAAGTTCATTCTGCAGGTTGACATTTTCTTGCTTAAGTGCACTGACCTCATTTTTTTAGCTTTTTAGCTTGATTTTTTTTGTAGATGTATTTTTACTTGTTGCATTAATTCCGTTTTATTGTCTTTCATAATTAATGGAACTAAGACAGCACCCGTTCCTTTAAAACATAAGCAGTGAGTTGTGCAATATCTGCCAAGAAGTCTGAAACTGGTAAAGCTGGTAGTAAACTGGTAGAGCTGGTAAAGCTGGCAAAGTTTTGGATTGGTAGTTTTGACAGTGGGTGGGGAAGTTTCAGACGTACTCGCAGTGTCACTCTCATCATCTAATTAGTATTTTTTTCATACGTCGAATCATACGATTCTAGTTTAAAGATGGTTTGGGCTCATGAGAAGACTTGTTTCTCTTCATCGGTCTACCATGCATTGTGATAGGTAAAAAGGTAAATTGGCCTAAAAGTCCGCTTAGGCAGAATTTGAATTTTTACTTGGGATCTTAATTATACATTAAATATCACTTTATTATCCGATATTTCGAGGCTCAGATTATTATCGAAAAAACATACAATTTTATCATTTTTTACGAAACCGAGCTTGCAGAATGGGGATGTCTTTGGGTTGACCGAAGTTTGGACGGGCTGGCGGGCGGTTGTCAAACATCAGTTACCACCCAATAATTTAAGCTAGCATTGATGGATAGTAAGATGAAAGCTGGT
Organism: Mya arenaria; assembly: GCF_026914265.1. NCBI lineage: Eukaryota > Metazoa > Mollusca > Bivalvia > Myida > Myidae > Mya > Mya arenaria. The sequence continues at coordinate 8,159,698 of NC_069122.1, forward strand.
GTATGGGGAGCTTATATGAAGAGCATGGGATTGCTTTTAACGGTGTTGGTGTCAAGGTCAAAAACACAATTACTTAAAATAGAAAATGATTTCCGCCCAATAACTTAGGTAAGAATAAATTGATAGTGCTGAAAGTTGGTTCGTATATAGGTTATGTGAAAAGCTAGCTGTTGATTGCTTTTTAGGGGGTGGAGGTGAGATCAAGGTCGCTGTTTCTAAAATAGAAAAAGTGGTTTCCACACAAAAACTTAAAGAAGAATTGATTGATAATAATGAAATTTGTAGGTAGATAATTGAAGAGCTAGCGTGGGATTGCTTCTGCGGGCGGTTGGGTCAAGGTCACTGTTACTTAGAATAAAAAATGATTTCCTCCCTATAATTTCAGTTAGAATCGATAGATAATGATAAAGGTTGGTGTGTGTGAACCTTATTTAAACAGCTAGCTTGGGAATGTGTCTGGTCCAGTTCAAGGTCACTGAAACTAAAAATAGAAAAATAGTGTTTAGATAAATAGTGTTTACCTAATTTCATTTGCTGCTACTTTTTCCAAACTCATATACGAAATTAATTGGCTATAATTTCTGATAGCCAAAATGTACAACCACGTTTCGTCGCGTTGGGCATTTTTAGTTTTATTTCAAAAAAAATCCTTAGATGCGCTCGCACTGGGTAACGTTCAAACCCCCTAGGCTGTTGGAAATTGGAACTCGTTCAAACCGCAATCACTGAGCTTAAATGAATCAATTGAGCCAAAACAAGAAAGCCAGATTGGAAGCGTTGAGCTGCATCAAATGAATAAAACAATTGCAAAGGAACCAGACTGGAAGCGTTGAGCTGCAATAAAAAAAAACATAAATTGTTTATTTCCCTTAGACTTTTAAAGGCCATTAATTTTCCAAAATCCTATGATAAAAAACCAACAACAAAACATTGAACTAAAGTGTCTATCCAAAAGTATTCGTTGTATAATCTAATGGAAATTTGAATCGGAAAATTTCCGCAATACCAAATTTTTGTCATTTGAAATATTTTAGTGATCAAATCATTCGACGAAATTTTATTTTTGACCACGAGTCAATCGCCAGTGGGAATTTTTCTTAACAAAATCTGGTCAAAGTAGTGTATGTTTTCCGTTCCACAACCAAAGAAGTGACTCCCTATGGTGGATTGTTTAACATGTTGATCAGATAACCTCAAAGTTTTGTGAGGCACTAGGTTAAGGTCACAGTGATTAAAAGCAAAAGTATTAACCGATGAATAACCCGAAAACCATTGTGCATAGAGCCCTTAATTTTCACCAGGTTGGTCATGACAGCCAGAGTGATCACTGCTGTGGTCAACTTTTATCTGTGTCTGCTGTCTAATTACATTGCCTAAGTAAAAGGCATTGTTTGGGCCTGAATAGTGTCCTTTTCTGGTACAATACGCGTGCAAACTTTAAACTTCATCAGAATATATGCACATGTCCAAATATCTGCGTTATTCTTTAAATTGGAAAATACCAAAATTGAGTTCGACCTTACGACATACCGTATCGACATAGAGCGCGGTTCTTTTTACTAATATCGAAATAAAACAAAACAGGGAATTTTCTTTCTTTTTCGTGGAACATTTTAACGAAGAAATTACAGGTGTTTGACCAACGTCCACCTTGTATACCCTTAAAATATGTTTGGCCAATGTTCATATTGAGTACCTTTAAAACGTTTAGGTCCAATGTTTATATTGTGTGGCTTTGAATCGTGCTGGGCCAATTTTCAGAATATGTACTTTCAACAGGTTCTGTACCAATTTTCACATTGTGTACCTTTAAAATTTAAAACATATTCAGCTGGTGTGCCGTTAAATCAGACTATCGATCATATTATGTGCATTTATAACCTGTTTGACCAATGTTCAGAATATGTACCTTTAAAACGTATTTGACCAATGTTCAGATTGCATACCGTTGAAACTTGTTTGCCCAATGGTCAGATTGTCTGCCTTTAAAAGTCGTTGTACCAATGATCAGAGTGTCTGCCTTTAAAATGTGTTACACTAATTTTCAATGTGTGTGCATTAATAACTTGTTAGACTGCTGAAAAGTTTGTGATTCTTTAAAACCTGTTGGACAAATGTTCATATTATGCTTCTTTATAACCTGTTGGGCCGATGTTAAAATTGTGTTTCTTTTAAACCTGTTGTTCGGCTAATGTTTAGATTGTGTTCCTTTAAAATCTGTTTAGCCAAGGTTCATATGTTGTTTCTTTTAGTTGTATTTGACCAAAAGCCAGATTGTGTTGATTTAAAACCTGTTTAGCCAATATTCAGATTTCGTTCCTTTAAAACCTGTTGGGCCAATGCTTAGACGCTATACCTTTTAATAATATTGGACCAATGTTTAAATTGTGAGCATTTACATCGTATTGGGCCGATGTTCAGAATTTTAAAACTTGTAAGACTTGTAAGATCAAGGTCCAGATTGAGTTTCATTGATATCGGTCTGACCAACGTTAATATTGTGAGCATTTAATTCCTTTTTGACCCACATTACGAGTATGTTCCCTTTAAACGTCTTTTGCCAAGTTCAGATTATATTCCTTCAATTAAATCCTGTATGTTTTGCTGGTTTTCCTTTAAAACGTGTTAGACCAATGTCAGGAGTGTGTGCATTTGAAAAGTGTTAGACATATGTTCATAGTGTTTGCCTTTAAAATATGTTGGACCAATGTTTTGAGTGTTTACTTTTAAACGTGTTGGGACGAAAATAAATGTTACCAAAGTATAAAAATCAAAATATTACGAGGGAGACGTTTCTCCCAACTCAGTTGAGTATATCAAGATATTTGGCCTTGCTGTTATATCTTATCTTAAAGATAAAAAGATAAAAAGGTACCCGCATAACACTTTTATTTTCATTATGCCAACGCCTGCCATATTGATGAAGGTCGTCTGAAGCACCGTGGAAACCTTGACTTGTGGCAATATTTAAAATCCAAATAAAACATTTCTCAATTCAAGTCGCACAAAAAAATGGTTTTCAAGCTGCATCCAAGAAATAATGCTGCACTCTCCACAGAGCTATTTAAAGAACGATTTTACTATTCACATAAGTTGAATCACTTTGCGCGAATTAATTTTACTACACACAAAAGAGGTCAAGCCAAAACATACACTTAAACTTTTGTTTACCTGAGGTGGGAGAAGTTGATCTACCATGATCGCTCGTGTAAGAAGGTCAATTGTCCCAATCCTGATAAGTAGATACAAATATTTGACTACACACAAAAGAGTTCAAGCCAAAACATACACTTTAACTTTTGATTAATTGAGATGAGAGAAGATAATCTATCATGAACGCTCGTGTAAGATGGTCAATTTTCCTAATCCTGGTAAGTAGATACAAATTTTTGACTATACTAGAAAATTATCGAGATAAAAAAGAACCCGCATGAATCAAGTTTTTTATTGTCAATTACCTCCCTTGTTGAAGACAATCGTCAGTAGCACCGTGGAAACCTTGTCTTGTGACAAAATTTAATTCCAAAGAAATGATTTCTGGCTTGAATTAGCACCAACAAAAGGGCTTTCACGCTCCATTAAAGGAAGGATACTGCACTCACCTCACCATAAATTACTTCTCGATTCAAATGGAAACAATAAAACGTTTACGCTTCATTCAAGAAATAATGCTGAACTCTCCTCAGAACTATTTAAAGAAAAAGTTGACTATTTACATATTTTATATCACTACGCACATATCTATGACAACCTCAAAGTTCTTTCCGACCCTCGCGCAGTGTGTTCTTCGGAAACTTGGTAAACCTCGATTCCAGAAAACACCCTACCCTCGGGTTGTGTTGAACTTATCTTACACGAGCGGCATGGAAGATACTTGTAATGTTAAACCATGCTTTATACAAACAGCTATTTATAAAATACTTAGTATATTTTATTGCTAATAACATATATAAATACATATTTATACTGTTAAAACGTTTCTACAATTTCTTTTACAAACTGGCAACAATTTCTCTTTTCGACTATTGGTTGATACTTAAAGACACTTAAAATTTATAGACGTTTGCAAAGATCAAGGCTGGTTTTTAACAGCGGACGTCGTGATCTCAAATTAGATAATGCCACTTGACTATTTATCTGCGCTGTATTCGCTGCATAAATACACATTGAATTTTTGTACGAACTATTGTTATTTTACTACAAAATATTAAATTGTTTCATATCCATTAATCCTTGTTGGTAGAATGATAACAGTCATCGATATCGTTTTGAGTAGAGATTTCTAAGAATCATTCGCTTTTTAGATGTCACGTTATAGTTGTGCCCCGCAGAAGGTCTATTATCCCTTTATAATTCACCATTTATTCGCCATGTTCACTTTCTTGCAAAACACACATCTGAATGCAAATTTATTGCAAAATTAAAAAAGTCATAACCAAAACCAAACAATAAACACCAGTGATTCATAACCTATTGTCCCTAAATACAAGCGCATTCAACACTGTTTTAAAAATAAATATGAAACACTAAACGTGATCACTTTGATCTTAATATAATATTCATTATTTAATTCCACATACGGAACCCGACGTCTTCGTGATGACCACAGTTATGTACTCCCCATCCATTGAAAGGACATTTTATAAAGCTACTTTCTCCTCCTCGACATCTCATATTGTCCATCCAAATGTTCCCACTGCCCTGACCCAGACCCGCCTTGTCCACATAGATACATTCGCGGAACCCGAACGTCCTGCACACGACGTTTACGTTGTCTGTTACGTAATGTGTGCCTACATCCGGCTGTTTCTCATAGCTGTCATCACATGCTGTGCCCCACTCATTATCATGACGGACCTCTAGTCGCCCCTGGACTCCGGTCGAGCGGTACGGAGACGCGTTGGCCAAACGGATGTCTTTTTCGCACGGGTAATAGAAACCATTTTGTATAATGCCCTTGGTATTTATACATGTTCTTAGTAAAACAATTTCTTTCTCTAAAACGCTTGATGATGACTCAAATTCATTTCCCAGCCTTTCCTCTACACCTTTCATTTCATTTTTAATTGATTGAAGTTCCATAGATAAATCAGTGATTTGAATCGGTATTTTCGAAAAGTTAGAACGGATTAAATTGATAATAGTGTCTGCTTTAAGCATCATTTCATTAACATTGCGTTCAGCAAGTGCCAGGAAACTATCAAGTTGATCCTCATTCTGACTATATGTGGAGGATATATTTAGTTTTATTTTCGCCTCAGTTAGATTCAATTGTAAAAAAAGCTGTTGACTGGTGTTAGCAAAAAGCTCATTTATTTCCATTTTGATGTTTTGTGAAAAAGTACTGACGTTTGTAGTAGACCCATTGATGAACTCAGACAAATTGCAGTTTGCCAGCGATATATTTTTATGAATGTACTCAATATTGTGTTGTACCTCTAAGGTCAGGTTATGCATATGGCTAGTTATCTTTTGTTCTAGCTCTTTAAGTTGGCCTTCAACATCGTTCTTCAGTTTATGTAAGTTCTGTTTGTCGTTCGAATAAGCCTTACGGATATTTTGAACCTCTGCTTTTACAGCTTGACTTCCGATGTTGTTCCCAGCACGTAGGAGTTGCTTTTCACTTTCGCCAGTTTTATCAGCAAGGTTGTAAGAAGTAATGTCCATGTCTTGATTAGGACTTCCCGGGTCGTGCGTAACCGTGATGTTTTCTAAAATGTCGACTCTGTTGGAGATTTCTTTGACCTCATCACGAATAGATGATAACTCCTGAAAATTTAATGTGAGACGTACAATAATATAAATGTATTGTTTCTGTATCATAACGCTGACAGTTTATTAACCTTAAACATATATCGTTATTTCGGCGGTTAATAATCAATGGACTTTAAAGAGGAGACTTGCTTCTTTCAACGATTTTAATATATTCCAATGAATGAGCACTAAAAGCTATATTTAACTATTAATATATATATATATGTATATATATTTGTATATTATTATATTTTTAGATTATGCTTTTTGGTCGTGATTATTGCAAAAACACACATTATAAACACTGATTTGTTTCAGCAATTACGTTATATTCGCAATTTCTTCTGAATCAATCGGTGTGCGATTTTAACTCTAGCGAAATCCTAATTTACCAATCTTATTATAAGTAAATTATGTCGAATTATTACACAACATGCCCAAAATTAAACAACGCAAAATAAAAGAGATGTATAGTATAGTAAATACTTGACATAAAGTTAAGTCTTAATCATTAAGTTTTACTACAAGTAAACTAACTGAGTTAAGATACAACCTAATTTGCTGACACATTATCAATGCAAAATAGGACGCTGGAATTATGCGTCGGGTGAGTGGCAGAAAAGGGACCTTGAAACACCCGCGAAAATTGTAATTTTTAATGATTAAGCCTAGTGCTAAATAATTGCCTATCTTCAATTTCTTTGGCTGAAAGTTAAGGTTGTATTCTTATTATGTTATCAGTATTTGGTATTCTGGCCTGTTCGTTTTCAAAGTAAACGCAGGGATGGAAACAAAAACCAATGACGTCCAGGATTTAGCATGCTGTTCCAATTAATGTCAATAACATTAATATAGGTAGTTCACGAGGTTTGAAATAACAAATGTTTGTTACACAGTATCATAGCAATATATCAGACTAAGAGGGCACAAAATTATATGTTTTTATCTGTAGCCTAAGTGCAAACAAGTATCCTGTTTTGTCATTCAATTTTACTTCTAATGAGATAGTGAAACGTCGAAAATAGAACTTGTGTTAATGTTTTTGAATTGTATTTGAGAATATTATTTTTATTTTGGCTGCAATGTAAATATTGTTACCCTGTAAATGTAGCTTTTAAGAATTTTAACATCATCTTCAAGTCTTCCCAGCCGTGATCCACCAATGGGCTTTAAGATAGTCAAGCAAAATATCAGATGAAGCAGGACGGGTCGCATGTCGCCGTATCTGAAATTATTAGATAGATAAATGAGTTCTGCATGAGTCTAGAGTCAGAAATCTGAGTGTTTATTTTGATTATCCAGGAAAATAACGAATAAAATAAAATATTTAATTATAGAAACAACGTTTCGAATATGAGGATGAAAACAATTAATCTCTTTATATTCACCTGAAATGAATTGTTTATGATATATATATTAAAAAGTATTAACAGTGTCGAATAAACATGATTATAATGATTTAACATTTTACTTATGCATGCGTTTATAAAATTAGCCTGTTTAAGGGAGACGAACGCTTCAATGGAGCATTCAGAAAACTGGCTTATTTGTCTGCCATGAAGCCTCAATGGATTTTTCAGAGAATTAGCTTAGCTGTTGGTCGAACGTTTTAACGAACTATTCAGAGATATAGCTTACCTATGGGCAAATGCTTCAATTGAGCATCATTAAGAGAAATAATTTACCTAAAATCGAATATTTCAATGGAGCATTCAGAGAACTAGCTAATGTGTGGGTGGGATGTTTTAATAAAGCTTTCCAGGAACGAGATAGTTCGTGGATTGGATCGAAAAATGAGTTTTCAGTGAAATGGCTAATTTGTTGATCGGATGACTCAATGGCGCTTTCAGTGTCCTAGCTTAGTTGTGGATCGAAAACCTCAATACAGCTTTCAGATAACTAGACGCTGTATGAGTCGAAAGCCTTAACGAATCTTTCAGAGAACTTGTGTATATGTGAATTAAATGCCTTAATTGAGCTTTCAGAAAACTATTTTGTTTGCTGGCAGGATGCCTCATTGATCTAATGTTTCTTGTTAATATATAAATAATTTAAAGATTCTTGTATCATGTTTTTTGTCATTGAGCTTCCCGATAAGTAGTTTACTTGTGGGTTGGACCTAACGTGAACATTTCAGAGTCATATATTTTTCAAGGGTAGGTGTAATTAAATGAGCTTTTAATGAATCAGATTTCATAAAGATAGGAAGTATTAATACTTACTAGAGTTTGCAGGGAAATAGCTTAAGTCATTATGAATCTCTAAGACAAATATCGAATTTGCGGGTCGGATGTCTCAATTGAATTTCCAAAACATCAATGTCGCTTTAAAAGAACTAGCTTATTCGTGGGTCTGATGCTAAAAGATTTAGACAACCTATTCAATCTTAAGTCGAACACTTAAATGGAGCTTTCTGATAACTAGCTGATTTGTGGGTTTGATGCCTTAATGATTAATTTAGAGAATCAGCTTAATTTATGGTCGGATGTCTCAAAAGGGCTTCAAGAAAACAAGCCTTATGTGGGTTTGATAGTTCAATGAAGCTCTCAGATTTCTACCTTAATTTTGGGTCCGATAACGCAATGGAGCTTTGCAAGAACTAGTTCAGTTATAGATTGGATACATCAGTGTGATTTAAAGGGGCTGTACTCCGTATGATAAAATAGCGGGAAAAAAAAGAAAATTGTCGAAAACTGACATAAACTTGGCATCGATGTGTACAATGCATTGAAACTTACTAACTGAAGTACCACATAGTTTACAATTTATTTAAGTTTTGCAGTTATTTCGTATTTTTCCATCAAAAAAGATTACTGGGTATGTCTACCAGGTAGAATTCATTCCTTATACGTGATTGGCTAGTCGGTGTTATCACGTGATATTACCGAGGTAGGTGTAAAGCTGAATTATGTCACCCTATTAGAGTAGGCCGTCGTAGCTCAGTTGATACGACGCTGGACTGCAATTTTGGCGACAAGGGTTCGAACCCGGTCTCCGACACTTTTTTTTTTACATTTTGGTACTTTTTTTTACAATAATGATATCAAAGCGTAACACATTCTATTAGATAGTTGTCCTGAGATTTGCCAATTTGGTGTACAGTCAATGGAATTGTTTTACATAACTAGCTTAGCTGTGGCCGAAAATATCAATTAAGTTTTCAGAGAGTTTGTTTGTAGCCAAAAACCTTAATGAAACTTTCAAAGAACTCACTTATTTCAAGTTATTTGTGGCAGAAACCTCAATGTAGCTTTCACAGAACTAGCTTATTTGTGGCCGAAACCCTCAAAGTAGTTTTTAGAGATGTAGTTTGTTTTTAGCCAAAAACCTTAATAGAGTTTTCTAAAAACTAACTTATTTGTGGCCAAATTTATATGTAGTTTTCAGAGATCTAGTTTGTTTGTAGTGTTACCGAACCCGTATTAAATTTAACGAGTGGTTGTAGCCGCACGGGCGGTTACATGAATCCTCAGGTTCGACCCAGGGCAAAGGCATGGAGTTTGGGAGTGAAAAACGACATTCATTTTCATAAAATCTATTCATATTTCAATTAATTCAAATGGCAATAATACTGTACCAAAGTTTATTAGCTAAATAGGAATCTATACGTGTCTAAGCCACACATTGCCGGTAAGCTATAATGTAAACTTTAGACTGTCAGTTTGAAATGAAATTGTCACAAATTGGTAATCAACAGTACACTATCTTAAAAAAAACTCTAACGTTAATGATTTCTAACTCTATAAAACTGATCAGCAGAGAAAATTCACATCTCAGGAACAATAAATTCATTTAAATTGAAACCCCATTGTAAATCAATGAGAACGGTCCACAGGGAACCCATGCACTTACTTAACGAAGCTAATGAAAATAAAAAGGTTGAAGAGATTGTTAGAGTAGAGATAACATACAGATAATGATTCTGTCGGTTTTTAAGAAGACAGAAAGACCGCCCCAAATATGGTTTGTAAAATATGAATATTTATTCACATTGCATAGTTTAATTTGGTTATTAAATCAATTAAACAACAAAGCTAAAATATATTACAAGCCGACATGTTGGTAATTATAAAACATTTTAATAACATAATTGAGTCAAAACAAGCGACCTAAAGCAATCTATCTCATATTTTATTTCCCAAATAGGCACATTTCTCAATGAATAAATTACAAACAAAATTAAATTAACAAGATTTGCATATACAATTATTCATTATCAGCTGATGCTGAATGTATAATTAAATGGCAAGCAAGGCTTAACTTTAATTTTATTTGAAATAAAAAGAAGTATAAATTGTAAATCATGCTTATTATATGTAAAATTCGGATAAATGTAGTAAACTTTTATAGCATTAGATAACGGAAAGCACATCGTAACATGTAACCAACAGTCGGCCATTATTACTGATTTCCGTTATAGTGTGTTGGTAGAACCCGTTACAGTAGCCCAAACCTTAATGGAGCTTCCAGAGAACTCGCTTATTTGATAAAGAAAAAAATCAATGCAGCTTTCAGAGAACTAGCTAATGAGAGGTTATCTATTGATATGTCATATAATCGCCTATCGAGCTAAGTGTAAAAAAGTGGTAAAATGTCTTTCAATTTGTCCTGTAGTCATCAGCCAGGTAATTACCAACCGTGCTTTCGATCAATAAGAAATTGTCTATTAATTGCTATTTTTATGAGCCGCGATGTGTAAGGTATTTTCAAAAAGAAAATAATTTCAAAGGTTGTGAACCATTCAATCAAATTGATGGAACTGTAATCAAGTTCAAAGTCTTTGAAAAAATCTAAAAATTACATTACGCACCGAATCTTATAATATGACCGTTTTGACCATCTATGCCATGTATATAGCTGTTATAACTAGTCTAGTAGTTTAGCCCTGTGTGTAAATTTGTCTCTGCTTACCCCATGCACAACACTTCATAATAACTAACAGTAAATGAAAACACACACTTGTAATCACTGATGCTCTTACCTTGATACCTGTTTCACAGCTAAACTCCTATTTCTAGTTCAAAACTACCGTCTGTCTTAGCACGTGTGATTCCTCTGCAATGAAGCGACTGCAACAAATCTTCCGGTTATATATATGCTGCCTTGGTTCAAACAGAAATCGGTTAAATGAGTAGGATTTGAGCTACAGTGAACAAAACGAAATAATAAACTAGATACAAACTTGACGGTCTTCGTGCGGATATATGATATATATCATCTAGAAACACAGGATTGGTCTATTGTTGTGCATAAACATTTCTTGGGACATATAAAATATAATATACATACCTTAGGTATTTAATTGGCGTAATAATGAATGTTCATCGCATTCCTTTTACATTTCACCGAAAGGCATGTACGACTTCATTTACTGACGTCAAGACGAATATTAATTTAATCTCAATATTTACGTTAAATAGATTGAAGTTTATTTGATTTTAAAACGAAGGGGAACCTTCCTTCGGAATCTTGGATTCTTATTGCAACTTTACCAGCATGTTGTTTTCGTGAGGGCTGGCTGCACGCGTGCATGATTTGTGTCGACAATGAATACACTAACCGACAAACCTGTTTTCTGAGAAAGATAAACTGTTTTGGGTTTGATGTTATTGGCAACAATGTTTTAAGGTAACACATGCATTATTGATCTGTTTTTGAAGATATACTTAAATAGAAAGATTAAGTTTATACTTTCTAGAGCTAAATTGTTCTGTTTTGACGTACGAACTGAATTATGTGATATACTTCACACAATCACCATTACTTAGTAATACCCCGATATAGCCTTTATAGAAGAGCTAGTATTTCATCATATGCACCAGCGCTTGGTGATTTCCACAAACAACCTATTCTCATTTTGATGACTTATTTATAACCCTAAAAAGCACTATCTTTACAAACAATCTCAGCTAAAATTGGATACAAACACCATTGCAGTTATACTCCAAAACAGCCTTTACTCACTTCGCTGCCTTTACATACAAAATAGCATTGGTGTAACACAAAGATACCCCACGTCTGCTAAAAACTATCAATATTAATTACCATTTATATCGATAAAAACATTTAAAGATTTACATTCTATTAACAAAAGATATATTTAAAATAAGTTAAGAGAAACATTCAAAATATTATTAATAATCACTCTACTTTTCGAAAGAAACCACTAATTAAGAGTTTATATTAATCACCAATGTAACAGTTCCGTATGTAGACTTTGATGTGCATTAGAAATATACCTGTTTTTGAAAGCGCTTTCGGGTCGTATGCTCGGAAACACGCCATATCCGAAATTCGAAAGTCAAAGTACAATGAACTTCGTATACTCACAACCGATGTCACTACGTGCCGACCATCTGCCGGTGATCTCGTTTACTAATGACCGATGCAGTCAAGTGCCGGACGTCTGATGGTCCGCTGTGCCCAAGCGCGGTAACTCGAGATGGCATTGGTGGCGTCGGCATTGTCAACGTGAATGACTCAGTGTAGACAGGATGTTGGTCTGATAGAAATGGCATCACGCTAACTGAGGCGGGTTCGTCCTGACATAACCAAGCCGTGCGTCTCACCCGACCCAGAACGGCTACAAAATAAGACACATATCAACTATTATATTTAACCTGTCCACTATGGACTGTATCTCAGGCCAACATCTTTGGACATGTTGATAATATAATCAAGTACTTTGCAAATCAGAATAATGTTACTGATACAACGTCTTCACAGCGCTTATAAATTATTCCCATAACAAACGACACCACATTTAAACAATCACTATATCCATAACATAGTCGATTGTATGCTTATGTAATATGCATTAAACCAACAATCATTCACACCCTATTTGCCCAAAGACAATTACCAGTTATCCAATGCCTTTTGAGTAGAACCGTATCTACGAGATACCTGTATATATAGCCAAACAATTATCACATCGAAATCTGTATTTAAAACAAATCTTTTACGTTAGCTTATCGAATATAAACTATTAACAAAAGCCGAACTATAAAAGCAAAATCTGTGTGGTGTCCTTTCCCAGATGGTCGGTCAAGCTCTAGCTTTGAAGTGGGTTTTAACATTTTTTAAACAACATATATATCTATATGACATAAATATCATATGACAGCATGTGTTACATTGATATTGTCAACCAGAGAGCAGAATGTCACCCGAGGCGTTACCAAGGGTGACATCCTGTTTCAAGGGCTGACAATATCAATGTCACACATGCTGCCATATGATATTTATTTTATTATAACGAACAAAATTAATTACATAAAATAGTTTAAAAATGTATTTAATCAAACAAGTTTAACAAGGTAAACAAAATATACCATATTAAAATAATTATAACAAAATTCCACCTTTAATTATGCTCAAATTCCTTCAAAAACTGTTGTCTGATGTCTTTTGTGTACACAAATATAGTTTATAGTGACGTCACTGCTGTATGTGTATAAGGGAGGCAATCACGTCATGATTGAGCTAAAATATTAAAGCAGTTATTTGCCCTTATATGACATTCAAAATGTCACTGCGGTCACATGACCTGACAGTGAATTTTCGCTTGGTCACGTGTCAAAAAAGTTGAAAATGTTTCTGATAATCAAAGTATCTCTTTTCCGGTAAATGGGATTTTACCATTGTACACAAAAGTGAGGTTTAACAAATATATTCATACATTATTCTTCAAAGTTCACATAAACAACTTTTACATATTATAAGTATCTTCCATGGCCGAGAGTGTTAGATAGGTTCATCCCAACCCGAGCGTAGGATGTTTTGCGGAAACAATGTTTACCGAGTTTCCGCAAAACACCCTGCGCGAGGGTCGAGATGAACCTATCTTACACGAGCGGCTATGGTAGATGCTTTTTCTCCCACCTCAGTTAAACAAAATTAAGTAAAAATGTATTTTTTCCTGAAACTCTTTTGTGCGTAATGAAAATAATGCGTATGGAGATTTAATAACTCGTGGTTGTCATGGATTTGGGCGCATTGATTCAGATTATGTTAATAGTCAAAGCGGTCTTTAAATAGTACTGATGAGAGTGGAGCATTATTTCATGAAGGGTGCGTGAAAACTTTTATTGTGACATTTGAAGCGAGAAATAATTAATTAGCATCCTAAATATTGCCACAAGACAATGTTTCTATGATGCTACAGACGACTGTCTTCAACAAGGGAGGTAACTTCAATGTGATGACCATTAAAAAAGGAGTTCCATGCGGTCATTTTATCTTCGCCCGTGGACAAGATAAGAATTTCTCGCATGGTTAAATTTTTGGATCTACTTATCTGAGGTGGGAGAAAATTATATTCGCATAGCTTAGAAGTTTCTCTCCGTGGGAATGAAGTTAAACGTTTTGCAAAATAAGAGAAGGTTGAACGATTTCATATACATATGTTGTTTAAGGAAATTGGTTTAGACATGCAGAATATTATCTTAAGATAATAAAGAATGCGCTTGTACAATGGACAAAGAAAACATGGGTGAAAACAGAGAAGATGAGAATACATGTTAGATTGATGATGGAAATCAGTCCAAACGTGCGATATGGCATTATCAAAATCTTTTCGAGATGTTGTTAGCAATTCTGAAGATTTTGGAGTTGCCCTCATTGTTAAGGGTAGAATATATATCGACAACAAAATCAATTCTAATTTCAGTGACTCTACGCACATCACACATTATAGTTTGTCGAATATCTGTAAACAATGAAGAATGCAAGAAGAAGTTTTTGCTGCCTTCAACTTCACCACAATCGCATAGAGCAGAATTTAGAATGTTTGTTTGCAAAACAGATGGTAGTTCAGGGTACTTCAACGCGTACGCAGTCGAGTGTGAAATATCTTCAAACGACGGCTACCATTGTAAAAGTATGGAGGGCAGACTGAAGATTGACTTGGAAGAGATCTCTTGATAGAAGCCATAGAAGGGCCATCCACGGAATTCAGTTAGGACTATTGCCTGTAAAAAAATTGATATGAAACGCGATAGTACGATAATGAAACCGCGAACTCACAAAATAACTTTATCATAACGAAAACGCAACATTACGATGATGATAAGAGGACAGTACGATCACGAAAACGCGCTAATATAACAATACGATCATGATCCTGCATTTTATGAGGAAATTCATTTTATGCACGTAAGGAAGCAAACGGAAGAGAAAATAACTAGTACGTGACAAAACTGATCTTGTATTATATGCATTGCGTAGTGAATCATTATGGGAAAGCAGGTGAAAGTGATGATAGATCATCAGGTACAATGCAGTTTTTCATTTTATAGAAGAGACACGCTTTGTGGTTGAGTCGTCTTTCGAAGAGAGTAGTCAACAAAGCTCCATTTGAGGAACAGGTATTGATATTAATTTTGTAGTCCCACACACACTTCTACCTGCCTTATTTTGGGTCTTTTGGAGTTCATTTTTCCGTTGTCTGTACAATTGCCTGACATAATATCAGCATATTTAAAAATTGGGCGAATGTATGAAAAGTAGATAATTTCCAGACAACTTTTGTCCAGACGGAATTTGAGCTTTAGCATAGTCGTTCGAGGGCTTAACTTAACATGAACTCAAAGTGCTCGAGCTATGTTCAGACACTTTAAAAGGAACCCACGAACAAGATGTTTGTGCGAATTAGTTTCTGGAAAATGTTACTAACCAGTTTTCAGCCGAGGCACTTTCTATAAATGTCTCTATGGAGTGTTTTATTAGTGGCCAGTGAGTTCTAATTCCGCGCCTTTCATTTTGCGCTAAAGCAGAAAACTTCATGTCGATGAATCTTGCTTGCATACTTTCAATATTGACTAGTAATTGTTTTACGCGTCTAAATCACAGCCAGTTACAAACGAGGGCCGTAAAGCTACATACACATTTATTTTTAAATTTAAGATTAACGATTAAGAGTACTACGACAATACTTATCGGAGTTTAGCGAAATTAAAATAAAAAAATAAGACTTCTTTATCGATAACTAAAACAATCTGCAAATATTACCACTGATTTACATACCATTTCTTTTGTTACATATTCAATAATAAGGCCCTGCAGAAAAATAGACAATATACATTATTAAAAATAGAGTTTATCCGTGACAATTGGATATAAACCTTAACTATATGTGAAAAGGATGAAACAATTTGGAGTAGATATAATTTTTTAAACGCTCCAAAAAGTATTTAAAGTCCTCATTTTAAATATGGGTATTTTTCTTCCAGAAGTTAAACAATCATTGGCATCATTTACATATAAGATGAATGCGGCTCAAACCTAATCCTGATACAACATTTATTGAATCCAAGTATCCTACCAAATGACAAATAATACCACGGTTATGAATCACGTGAATTCAAAGGGGTTCTCACATGCATCATCACGGGTCACAGCCGATGTAAACAATCAAGGAAATTACGTTAAATAGTGTTAACAGAAACGATATAAAAATAGTTCATAGCCTATAAAAGATGTTATTTGCGGTTATTAAACGTGAACTATTTCAGATTTGCTATTATTTCAATGATGCAAACCTTGGACAAAATTTCAGCGTTGCATTGTTCTACAAACTTTCGTCAAGTTGAAATTTGCATCGTTTTAATACAAGTTACCATGTTTACGATATAAAGAATATAATTTCAACCATTTGCTGTAGATAATAGCGCATTTAGTTTAAGCACCGCACAGATACAAACTCTCTATATAACATTTACGTAGACTTTTGGGGCTCAGCATTTGTATTTGTATGTTTATATTGAGTAACGTGTGTATTGCGCTGAGATTTCAATATAATTATTTGTAAGTATTTAAAAGTGGCAATGCTACAAGCAAACATTCAAATGATATTTCCCAAAAAATACATAGTACGTGTTTACTGGAAAGATTTGAATAAATTATGTTCATTCCATGGCGAATATTTTGAAATAAACAATAACTCTAGATGGAATATATATGTTTTCCACGATGTATATTCATACGACACAGTAAACGTCTGCACGCGGTTTTTTTCTGTTTCTGCCTTGAACGAATTAACGGACAAATTATGTTCATCTACTATAAACTGGTTAACCAAGAGCGTATATTTCTTACATGGTTCAGATGACTTCGTCATAGATCTGACCTATATTGTTTTTAGTTTGTGTTTATAATATATTCTTTACAAAGCACATTCTATTACCATAACTAAGTCAAATTTATATAATTCTAAATATACGAAAATATGTAGTACTATTAGAATAGAACTGTTAACAAGTTTTGCTTAATATGAGTAAGGTCGCAAAGGCTATAAACAAGCACGATTAAATGTGATAAAAAGTAAAAACAGATATTTTGAAGGTTTCAATGATGGAATTTATCCAGAAGCACATTTTGTTTTCTTTTTCTTCTTTATTTTCATTAAAAAATAAATTGTTAAATACATTTCTACAAATATAAGCTTCTTCGGAGATTAACTTGCAGGCTCATTCTAAGTAGGTTGTTTGGTATTAAAAACGTAATCGTATTTTAAAGTAAGGTGGTAAATATTGATTTTTTGGCATAATGTTTCCGAAAGGTTTAATTTCTTATATATAAAGAACGCGGACTTCAGTGTATGTTGAAATTGTAATACAAGTACACTGATCATTTTTGTAGAGAATGTGATGTATTGTTGTTTTCCTGAAACAATGTAACTGATAAAATATTACTAAAACGTACAAAATGTCTTCTTGCATCTCGGGATTTATGATAAAAATCTAAAATAGGGGTACAAGTTAAAATAAAAATGGTTATTTGAAGGTTAATGTCTTTTAAATTGTAATGTTGCATTTAGGAAAAATTACATATTAAGAAATATTTTAGCTGATAATGTTTTAAAATTTAAGACCATTGGGGTCTTACTACCTTAAAGTATGTGCATGCAATAAGTGCAGACTATACGTTGAAACATGTGAGTTTGCTGGACCGATTTATTGGACATTTTGATTTCAGCATTTATCAATACAGACAATACATCAAATTTTGCTTATTCCAACAACTTGAAGGCGGACCCGTGTTACCTACTTATCAAATATTTGCTAAAAATGCGCCATGAGCTTACCGACATGAAATTGGTATTATTGTTGTTTTGATATTTCATAACATCTTCTTTTTGCAAATGAACCGTTAGTCTTATGTACAGTATTTGAGTTATTGAATCAATAAATGTTCATTTAATTTTGTTAAACAAATGCAGTGGTTGACTGATGTTCAACGACGATGCAACTACAACTTTCTTCTTATCAAAAGTTGATCAATTTAAACGGCCAAAACGGACAAAAATTACTTGATATCGATGTTGATCTTGTTGAACTTGACCAATTCCGTTTGCTATTGTACAATAAGCTAAAAAGCTAAAAGTGTCCGTAGTGTAATTTGGTCGGGGGTCATAGAACCTCCTTAGATTTCACCCACCTAAGATTTTCCCCCAGCCTAAATTTCCCCTAAACCAAATGTTTGCCTTAAGCCTAGGATTTGTCCCCAACCTTAGATTTGCCTGTTTACGCTATGGTGTACTTTGCAGGGGGGTATCACTACTTGTGATTGGTTTAAAGGGCGATTAGAGTTATAAAAGTGTCTACCCATTCGCAAAATCAAAGTTAAGCACCTGGTAGTCCAAGAGAAACATCTCGTGTATAATACAAAATTAGTATCGATAAAGAGACACATATCTTTAAGCTTTATATGATAATGTTCTAATCAATATTGATGTTTAATGAAAAATAATAAGTAACAAGATAAAGAAGAGGTAAACAAGATTTCGGTCGTGAATCCAGTTGTTGACTTTTATATATAAAGGAAGAGCGTGCGTCATTGATATCCCGAGCGTCCAGATTTCTCACTCAAATAATGAATAAAAGAAAAAGGTTATTTTTAAAAGAAAATATTCTTTCCAGGAAAAGAATGCTGCTGTTTTTTTCTGTCAACAGAAACTGTTTTTGCCATTTATAGAACATATCAGGTAATATTAACCATATCAAGACAAACAAAGAGTGAAAAACACAGGTGTGAGAGGTGTTATTTGAACATGATTACCTGAGAAATGAATTATTCCAGTGTAGGGTTCTGTAAGTAAATATTAGAGAACATTTATCGCGAACTTGCTTTAAAACCCAGACCGGTGTGGAAATGTAAATGATTATGTCCATTTTATCTTCAAAATAACTAAATTATGATCCATACTATATTTTATTAAATGATAAGCTGTATAATTTCAAAATTGTATTACCATTATCTTCAGTAATGGTCTTGGATACAGTGTCGGAAATTTAAATCAGAGACTAAAACTTGAAATTTAACATAAACATAATATGATTGTGATTGAGCAGATAAAATGAATATGAATAGTAGTAACTTTATATTGGGTGTATTTATATGATGGTATCTACGTTGCTGTCTTTCAATCTACCTCTGAACATCAGTTGCCATCAGTTTAAAATAGTTGATTTTTATAAGTATGTTGCATCATGAGTAACAAGACAATTGTTGCTACTGATTACAGGAATAGGATGGATGAACTCCATATTAAGTGGCATAAACTGAACGATGGTTTTGTAAACATGTCCTGTTGGTAACCTCGCATTGAAGACAAATACCGGTTGCATAAAATTGAACCAGATGTTATTTGTCAATGCTCTTATAAAATTTGTCCAGTTAACCCTTAATATGTTATTGCTATAGTTATGGTATAGCGTTTGAATGTTTGCTGGTAGTCATATATTACATACCTACAAGCACAAACACATTATGATACATTGTTGGTAAACATATATGAATTATATGCAAACAATATCCTGGATAAATAACTATAAAATTGACATTTTCACGAAATCTATGGTTTGTTTGTAGATACCCAATCTAAAGCTTATATCAATACAAATTAGTATAAAACACATTTTAATGAACAAAATAGATTGTAAAACAACTTTTTCTTACTTCGATATTTAGATATAATTAATACAAAAAATAAAAAAATACCTTCTTAAGAGGCACAAGGCAAAGGTCCATACGCCACTGAACAATATGTATAAAACACCACAAACATACAACAAAGGCATCTACATATCTTTATCAATAAATGCTAGAATTTCCGCATTTTTTAAATTGAGTGTCACCAATTCATGGCTGTGGAAACACTGAAGAATTCTAGATAATCACTTGTTCTATATCATCTATATCATGCACAAAGGCATCACCAAGTACTACTGTTTGGAAACAAAACAGCCACGGACCTGACGATAATCAATCACGTTTAGCATTAGTGTCGCCATACTTCTGACGCATTTTACCATCTACTACTTCATACATTTGTCATTCAACTTTCCGCTTATTCATCCAATCATAAGGATAAAACAAAACAACAAATTATAACCTTATATTCACCTTTATAAGCAGCTTGAAAAAGTGACAGAAGCGAGGCATAGTACAAGCTTCTTTCTCAATTATGTCGCAATTATTTTGTTTTGTGCATAAACACTTGTTTACATTTCATGTATTATAACCTCAAATTATTGACTATACTTTAAACAATATATCCTTAAAATGTTCTTTTGAAGGACATATTGTTTAAACAATATTGTTATTGTTTAAACCACGAACTTTAGTTTTTGCGATAAAAGGTTTCTGTTTAATTTATTAAAATAATGGGGCTGGTGACGTCGTAAGTGGATTACTTAACAAAATGGTCCAAATCGATTACAACAACTGCAATGTCTACCGAAAGAGCCATTAAGGTTTCGTTCTTCGGGTGACGGAAATATTGAAATACTTTTTTCATGTATTTATTTTTTATAGTAGTTGTTGATGTAAATACTTTTAAAACAAAATGTTGCGGGTAATATTTTAGGGCTAGTTGTGTTTGCTGATTTCAATGAGATGAGCTAAGACAACAATATTATATTGAATAAAAGTTTTTGAAATTCCACCTTTACATAAACTAAAATGCTATGTTTAAAAGACACTTAACCCATTGAAAACGTATATCCCTTTATCGGTGACCTAATTATAAAACCTCCTGTTCAAAATCGATAACACATACTGCAATTTCCGCCAAAAGATTGAGTCGCTGCGCAAATGATTCTTGGTTTGGCGAGAAGATAAAATTGTTTCTTTTATTTTCCATTTGTTACTGCAATTGTAGACTCGAGTACATTTAAAATAAACAAAATGTTGCGGGGAATGTGTATTGGACTTACTGTGTTTGCTGCATTTGCTATAACTGTTACAGAATCACAGAGCTGGTCTGGGTAGGTTTAATTCTATATTGTTTTGACGTTGATGCTATTTCCGATGAGACTTATTTTTGTTTATTTTGTAATGTTGGATACTTGTTGCGATAAGCGGGAGTTTACGTGCATATAATCACGTTGAATTATCGCTTAACTTAACTAATGTTTCACTCTCACGGTAATCCTAGCATTTATTGGTAAAGATATTCAGATGTTTATTTCTGTTTGTTTTGTACATTTGTGTCTCTTGATTTGTATCTTAAGGGTCCTTACGTTATACCTCTAAAAAGTGTTATTTATTATTATTTTTACAGTTTGCATTGTATTACATGTACTACTTATATATTAATATCGTAATGAGCAGAGGAGTTGAAATAGAAATCATGTTGTTCATTAATTTGTAATTAATACAAAATTGTTTTGTTTGGGTTTTTTATACTGCCGTAAAACATGTAGCAGATGAATCTATAAGTGTGTAAAATCATGTCGATTAAACCAGTTACACATACTGGAGTTAAGAGAAATTTATCAAAATCAATGGTGTGTGAATTTTATATTATAGAACATTTTATTTTTGTTCGACTTATTTGATCAACTCAGCGCTCGAGTTAAATACGGATATACAATAACACATAATGAATAACAATTCAATGTACAGATTGAAAAGATAATCGCAGACAAAATTCAAAAGCTATATAAAGATGGTGTTGATAAATTTAAAGTGATCAGGGGTTGTATTCTATATTGTTCTTCATTCGATCTAAGATCGATGAAGGGTTAATTTATGAACGACAGCTGAATTACACCTGATATATTTGCATTATATTTTTGCTAACCAAATGTCCAGAATCTCAAATTAACTAGTTCTATGCAACTTATTTCGTGTTTATTGTTTTCAAAAAATAACCTATAATAATGCCTTACCCGTAGGGTATACATATATGCCTTATCCTCAGAGATTCAAAGAATACAATTGTAACAAATTGAAATAAATGCTATTTTCGTGTGACCGAAATAATCATTGGTGTACGCGCCATAAAAACCATGTCGCACAAGGGTGTGGGTAAAAAGTACAAAAATGTGTTTTCTACTTTATTCAACTTTTGCACAAATGTAGAATTTGAGGTACTTGGGTACACTGCGTTGCCGGTAACTCTTTGAGCCACATTTGCGACTAATGCACGTGCAATCGGATCTGGGGGGTTTTCTATCAGGATGGGAAACACCAAAATGATTAACGCGTTAAACATTAAAACATTAGATGTCTCATATTATCAATATGTTTTAAGTTGTTGACAATTAAATCACAATTTGATGAAACTCGCTTTATATTCGGATATTTTTTATAAAGTTATCCAAACTATTTTTTGTTTAAAATGGTAACTCATGTAAGATATTTGTTATTCACTTTCAGAAGTATTTTTCAATTTCACCACCAGCCAAATAAGCCTTAATTGAATAAAATATTTAACACAAATCTGGATTTTCTTAGAAGAAAATAAATTCACACAAACGTTCGCGAAACCCATAGAAGCTACATATAATCTTTAATTATAATCTATATTTTTGATTGTCGGATATTTACCCTGCACGTAACATGAAACAAGGGAAGATTTGCTAGTTTTTGACTCATTCATTTTAAGATAATCGATTGAAAAGTTATATAATTAGACAAAACAAGCAAATAAGCTAATGGATAGCTGAAACTATCTTGATTAAAGCACTAATCAATTCATACGTCTTTTACTTTTGATAACCGATGGATTACTAACAATGTATTATACATTAATTCACGAATAAATAAAAAAGTGATATCGGATATTATTGGCGGGTCTAATATTGGTCGAAACCGATAATACTGGCAAAGGCTTTAATTTTATCTTCGTGACCACTATCTTGTCCGCAGTACATGACACGAAAATACTACAAGTTGTAAAAACAGCAACACACATCAATAAAATAGACAATTTATGAACAATTAAATTGTAATGAACAACAATCAGGACTAAAGCTTATACAGTAGTAGCAAAAGAATAGACCCATGACCCAGAATGCAATCTGTATTTGATCCGTATGCACTAATTAAAGACAAAACGAATGAAATCTGTAAATCTTCATAGTTGGTTTACAGACGATATTAAATTAATGAAAAAAGACAGATCATCGTCAAATTAAATGTTCTTTAGATTGAACGAAAAAAAGTGACACATCTAATAAAAAAACTTGAAAAGCAGAATAACCGTTAACATTACATTTCAATTGATTCTTTCTACCATATCAAAGATGTTAGAAACACATGTTCACAATTGTTTAAAGGAATATTTGGAAAGATAAACACCAATCTGGACTTCGACAACAAAAGTCTTGTCAAACGGCACTTCTTAGGTCGATAGACTCTTGATTCCGGTAGAACTATTTTCTCTCTTTTTATGATCTAAGAAAGGCATTTGTTAACTTCATCACGATTAACATAAATTCTTCATATATTGTACCTTTACGAATTCTCAGACTCTAGTCCTGTGTTTACAAAATATGTCTTATCAAATTGGAGTCAATGTGTTCAAATGAGTAAAAACAGTCTTTGTTCCATTATTGAAAGTTTTGTGCTCCACAGTTTAGATATTCAATCTTCTTTTGATTCTTATATATGAATGATATCGGTTCCTGTCAGTACAATTCTTCTATTGACTTGTATAATGACGATTTGACTTTGTTTGAAACAGGAAGCAATATTAAATGTCTACACTCACAATTACGAAATGATGTTGACGCCATGATTGACTGGTTTAAGGCCTACAACATACTCATGCTTTCAAAAACTCAGAATGAATGGTGATTGACTCTTGTATATCGTATCTTGTAACATAAACAAAAAGCATCAATGGTGATTTGTCTTGTTACTTTAAATTTTAAGGGTCTTTTGTGGATTGTGTTTTCAATGATTTCGTTTATATTTCTATCCAAGTATATTTATTATGATACGATTTGCGCATATAGAGGTCATTGCGTATTGTTTAGTTGAATGCGTGAAAAGAAAACCATCATGTAAACATTTTGTTATGATTTTTTATTCGTCTTCTCTAAAACAACATAATATTATTAGTAAAATAGGGTGTAGTTTTTTTTTATTTCTGTGTGGGGTTGATCGGGGTCTCCTCCGATCATTTTTGTCAGACAATGCGTCAATTTTTGTTGACAAAATCCATGTCCAGTATAGCATATTGAAATGTAAAAACATGAACAATAATGCAATTTTAACTTCGGGAACAAACCCTTGCTGTAGAAAAAAATTAACGAAAGTAGTGTCTTAAGGCACAAGGCTAAGGACATATGTATACACGAGGGACACACACTATGCGAACACAGACAAACCACGGATGTATCAAAATATACTTATTAACAAATGCTCGGGTTCCCGCTGTGTAACGGTTTGCTTAGCTGGAGCTCTATGGAGTTATAAACTAGATTAGGTACGTTCATCCTCACACAGGTCCAAACATCCATCAAGAAAGATTTTACGTACTCGACAGTGATTCTATACGCTATCAGCTATCGTCACAATCGAGATAAAATAAATTAGTATAAAATAAATAAAATATTCGTTTTATCATGTCATTGGCCGTTATGTTAAATGTTGATGCCCAATGACCTCATATTATGTTGGAATCATATGAAGGAGTTTAGTGGGTAGAGCAAGAATATGTAAATATTATACCGATTAGAATATTGCAAACACGGGGTTTAAATATTGAATGATTGGATTTGAAAGATGTGTTTTTTCTGCATATAAGTAATAATTGAGCAAAACCCTATCACAAGATTCCAAAATTATATGATGTCACATGGAATCGGAATTTAACATTACGGTCAATGGCATAATAAAAGGAACAAGAGCGCCGCGCAGTGGGCGCCAATTGCACCCTACAGGTTTAAAGCCTTGTGAAAGGATGAGCGTGTCTCAAGAGAATATCCATGAAAACTTAAAACAAATTGTACCAATATATCAAAGTTGTTTAAGTCACCCCAGCCTATGTGATAGTGAACTAATGGCTTTTACAGTAAACGTTATTTATCAAAATGCAACAGCTTGAGCCGTAAGACCTACCAGATCACAAATGTCTACTCTTGATGTATTGCCCTCAATCCACATACTGAGTTTCATTAACCTTGATACTGTTTGAGTAATCACAGGACCAAATTGGCTATATTTTAATGTCAAGGGCAATAACTCTGCATTACCTTGTCTGACGAAAAAATAAACTCCATGTTGCTCTCTTTCCACATTCTAAGTTTCATTAACCTAGCTCGGACACTTTTTTAGTTATCCCAGGACCCAGTTTTTTTTCCGTCAACAGCGATATGTTTATTAAGTCAAAGGCCATAACTCTTAATAACGTTGTCTGACGAAAAAATAAACTAATGTGCATAATTTCAATTTTACCCTCCATACATAAGTTTTATAAACCTTTGACACTTTTTGAGTTATCACAGAACCAATTTGGCTATATTTTTAATAAGTCAAGAGCCATAACTCTGCATTACTTTGGCTGAGGAAAACAATAATGTAACGTGCGTGATCTCCATATTTCCCTCTTTCCACATTCTAAGTTTCATTAACCTAGCGTTGATACTTTTTGAGTTGATGGACGGAGAAATCGTTAGGGGACATAAAACATATTTGAACATCGGACACTCTAAGTGGATTACTTTATTTATATATATATATATTAACATATGTGGTACAGTCTATGATTTTTTAAGGATTGAGCATAGTTATTTTTCAGAAACTACCAGAGGCGATATGGAGTGACAGGTTACACATCGGTGTGGTATTGCCGATCCCGTTACAGTTTGTATAGGCGAACGTGGTATGTATGTTATCAATATTTATATGAAAAACTACAGAAACAAGTACAGTTGTCATAAGTGTAAACATAAACCCCGTTTAATGGCACAATGTCAAAGCCAAATACATAGAACACAAAAACAAAAAGATCACAAACCAGAAACATGGAACAACAGCACAAACCACCACAAAGAACACACTACATATATAACATGTTTTAAAAACTGGGGATGTTTATCAATGATTGTACCTTGGAACGGTCAGAAAAATGTAAATTTACTGGGGGGTTAAACTAGTGATGAAACTATTATCGAGTACAATCGATAAATCGTCGCTAACAATGCTATGTTGGCGACAATCGATAGCGGTTGTCCAAAATATATGTCGCTAATGTTACTTCGGGTAACTTCGTATTTTTTGTTATGCAGTAAAATATGTCAACTTTTCATTCCGGTAAATTCTCGTTGAGTTCATTTAAACAAGGGGGGTCGCTCTCTTAAACAAATGCGATGAATGTTAACACTTTTGCTTAAAAACCAAAATTGCAAATTGTTAATCCGTTTCTATGGTGAAGTGGGTCCGTTCTTACCTGAAAATACCTTAGATCCCGGCTCGATGTATTCTGTTTTTGAAACCTTTTTTGGTATCGTTTGTTATTAACAAACTTACTTTTTTGTGAAGTTTTATAAAACTAAGATAACGTTTTGCTACCTTTTATGAGAAACGCTCCACTTCATTTATCACGAATAATTCCAGGTGTCCCGCTGTCAGCTATTACCGCCGCCCAATATATGGTTATATTTACTCCTGTAAACCTGGATGGACACAGAGTGAAAATCAAAATTGCAATATACGTGAGTCATATTATATGTTACTAATTGAACTAATCGAGGGCTATTATTTTTAAATTTATACACACAAAACGGTTATTACTCTTACACATGTATTTTAGATTCTGCACCTGGGCAATATTTAATTATTATTAGAATATGCCCAACCGATCTTGTGTACGCCTTTGCCCACTTTACTGTTACTTTTATTGTTACGGGCGTGACCTTTTAAACATTATGTATTAGAATTATCAGTGGAATTACACACAATCAAAGTCAATAAAATTGTGCATTATGTTAATACACACTCTAAGCATTTGTTTTGAGTCCTCTTTTTAAAAACTAAGCAATTACCATAAGCGATTTATATGCCCGGAACTATTTGATTATCCCTTGTTAAGCCTTGGAACGGTCAGTAAAATGTAGATATAACTTGCCGATGTACATAAACAATTCGTTTGGTTGCTCAGCGTGCACGTGAATCAACCCTAAAAGACATTTACAAGAAATCGATAAACTGCATAATATATAGCATGTGTTTGCTGTCTGGGTAAACAATTTTGACCAGACGGCACGTATGACTAAGATTCAAATGCAATAATACATTATATATTGAAACCATATAAATTATTATTATTTTGTATTCGTTTAAACATCATATGTCAGGAGTTCTAACTAATCATTATAAGTATAAAAGATAACACGATGTAAAATGACTATATTTTGCCGATGTATATCAATACGTACGGGTTTATGTTTCAACATACCAGTTTATAGTGCGTTTCAAATATACATTGAAATTTCAGCTATTTGTCGGCCAACATGTAAGAATGGTGGAACTTGTGAATTTCCAAACGTATGTCATTGCCCTAGTACGTCACCTGGTGGAACATGTCAGACACGTGAGTGGCCTTTGCTTTGCTTTCAGATAAGAGTCCAAAATTGTAAATGAAGTATATAAGAGCAAAAAGTTGTATTTAAAATAAGATATCTTATATGTAAAATAATAGTATAGAATAAAATTTGATAAAAGATATGTCATATATCGAATGAAGCATATTTTGAAAGTGTCGACAAGTTGTTTTTATTGATGCTGTGAGATTTGCATCTCTTCATGACTTAACTATCCAAACAAATTATTAAGTCGCAACTACATGTTGCATTGACATTGGTAATGTTATTGCTATGATTATCAAGTTAATGATGCATTATAGTCCGAATACATACTGCTATTTTATTTTTTATTTCATTTTATGTCAATACAAATGTGGAAAATACTGTTCTGGAAACGTCAAAAATACCTAGAACTGTACTTGCAGTTTCCTGTTCATATCAACGCCCCTGCTATCCTGGAGACTGTGAGGTTAATTCATGCAAGTGTGAACCCTCGTTTTATTTCACGAACTCAAACGACGAATGCATTAACAGTATGGTTAATTGTTTAAAGATATAATTAAATTGATAATGTAACAGTCCTGAAAATTTGAATACGGAATTTAATAATGTCATTACAATTCAATAACTTTTTAATTCATAAATGAAGAAATGCATAAAACTCTGAATGGAATAGATAATAAATGTACAATACTCAAACAAACAATCGTAGGAAGGAACAACGGACAACCAAACAAACAAACAAACAACAGGTGGAAAAATGAATGGAATGATAAGTATATGAAATCAACGACATAAACAAAAATAATAATAATAAAATATATTGTTGTTTGATAATTTAATATTGAAAGAAGAAAGCAGTTCGGAAAATGTGCAAATAAATATTAGATGAATGTTTTTGCTTTTCAAGTAAACAGCACCGCGGAAGAATTTCGTCCAGAAATCGTTAAAAGTAACGTAACACTGTCTCACATACGACGCTCTGATAATGAAACGCAGTATATGTTCGCTGTTGTCGGGAAGGATGAAAATGACTTCACGCTTGTGTGGAGGTTTGTTTTAAAGTTTGTATAATATTGGTTTTAAAGAACAATAAACTAAGGTAGTTTATCAAAATAAAACCATTTATACTGCATAATAATGTTAAGAGTGCAGCGAAAGGCCGGCAATAAAAGTGCTTTCTGAGATCAAAATGGCGCAATAATCGAATCTTTAAGAACTAAACGTTGTTATTAAAGCATTTTTCAGCATGGAATTGATCAATCAAATTATTTCCTTTAATGTGTTATCATGCAAGCGAGTGTTCGTGGGTATTGGTTTAACAAATCTGTTTCTCTCGCGGATCAAAATAAAAAAAAAATGTATCCTATAGAGTTTGAATTGCGTTTATTAAATAGATTTCATAGTATTTATATTGACAGCAATCAAAAGCGTTTCAACAACACGAGGTTCGAATTTGACACTTTGATCAACATCCCTGAAATGCCAGAAAGGCCTGTTTATGTCCATGACGCTAAAATTGGAGTCGTTGCAAGCAGTATAGAGGCATCTGTAAGCAAATTACCACGTGATGGTAAGTGCACCTGTTAAGATAGTATATGCTTGCTAATGCCAGCGTATGTAAATCATGCTGTCAACACTTCCAGTAAAGGTATAAATGTCATAGATCGAAACTCACTCTTGTAAGTGTACGTAAAACTTAATATCTTATTTTAGCATATTATATAAATGCAGCTGTTTCATGAAAAAGGTGAAAATGAAAATGGACAATTATCAATAGCTTGAACACAAAATAAATAGTATAGTTTAGAAAAGATATCCTTTGAACGCATAAAAACACAACAAAGTACAAACAGTAGATGTCGTCCCGATTTGCTAAATCATTGGTTTTAAATTATTGATTTCATAACAGTTATTCATGATGATTCATTTTATGCAGGAGGCAATACTCGACACATTGCATTTAACAAAACCTACAACTGTGATACTGGTATAAGCGAAGATAATCCTGCAGTAGAGAAGGACACTTGTGAAATCAACGATGAAAACTTTGTGTCCTTGATTGAACATTGAGATATGTAAGTCGTTACCAATTAATCGATTGTTGCTATAAATAATTGAGTGCAGCAATATGCTTTTCCCAATAACTGTTATTTTTAAAGTATTATTTTAAAACATTGCAAATTGTAAAACATCAGATTTTGGAAAATGCCAGTAGACCTTAATCGTAACTGTTATATTTGCAATCTTTTTCTTAAATTCCGATCGCGTAGCGGTGGGTTTCAAAAGCTAATCAATATCGACGAACAAGGCAAACCGTATGCAACCAAGCATTATCATGGCCTTCAAGGCGAGGAAAATGTAAGTGTCTATGTACTTAAACACAAAGTGTGCATATTGTGTCTTAAGACAATACTTTATATACATCAGATGCATATTAGGTTGCATATCCTTGAATATGTCTATGTCTTTTACAGTTGGAGTTTCGTTTCGACTTTATTGTAACCGAGCACTGTTCATTTAATTCCGGGTCGTGCTTTTCCCAGCCACTTCTCATAGACGATGATATTACCAGTGTAAGTACGTCAATACTTTATTATAATGAGAGTGTAGATAGATTAGAGAAAATAAGACATCTGCGTTAATCACTAGGCAACTTTTTCTGACGGTGATTATTTTTCCGTAATAATTTTGAAAATAATTCAAGGCAGACAATATGATGTCCGAAGTTTTGTATAATTGCTGGTTGAATTATGCATCTTAAGATAATATTTAATCGGTAAGTTGTCCATATACAACGCTATTATCCTATCAGCTGGGTCCTTATTTTTAGAGTAACATACAAGCCCGCTGGTCTGGTTGGACATATGCGATGTCTGGCATGTGGCAGTATTATATTGAGGTGTTTAAACTGGTACCCAACAGAGACGGAAGACTAGGAGAGGCCACGCCTACTGATCCAGTTTATAGTAAAACACTGAACCACACTGCAGGAGAAATGTCAATTTCATACACGCCCAACGAGCCTGGAATGTACAGGTACTTTTTTATTTATAAAGACTTTGAAAATGAGACAGAAATAAGGGATTTCTTAAGATAATAAGGTCTTTCAACGATATATTTGAAAATTGACTCTACTCGAGGTTTACAATTAACAAATTCAAATGATAAAATATAAGCGTTATTAAACAGAAATCGATTGAATGTATGCTCATGACAAAATATTTTAGGTATTTTTAACATATTGTTTCTCTTTTGTCTGTACACGCAAAACATAATTGAAATACAAAAATGTTGTGCATACGATGTCCGAAACCAATGTTAAAAAAAACTTACTTCAGTGTGCTCTTGAAAGTGTCTGATATGGCCAACAATTCCCGAATCGCTCGGCGCTTTGTTCTTTACGATGATACATCCGTGATATCTGTGAGTAACGAAACGGACAAGAAGCTGTACATCTCGAGTGCTGTCGAGGAGACTGGATACGCTTGGCAAACGTCTTCGAACAGTGAGGGTAAGATATATAGGCTAATATGACAATGTCGTCTGTCCGGGATTGACCAACATATATTTTTCTTGTATGTTACGTGGTTTATCGAGTGGACTTACCAGACCGGGTACGCACATGCTTTACGGTATGTGCGAGTTCATTGATGTACAAGGCATAAACGTGGTCACATGAATAATAAGTCTGATTAAATCTAATATTTATTGGATACTATTTTAAAACAAAGTTCATCATACGTTTTCGGTCAGTGACGTTATGAAGTGAAGTTATCTTCTGGTCTTCCGAGATCGTTGAATGTATCTTAATGATTCTACGGAGTTGAATACTGCTTAAGATTACATTGATTACTAATCTTTACCGTCACTGAACAGTTAAAATCAACACTGTTTTCGTACAAGAAATTCATTTTCCAGATGTGTATTTCACATTTCTTTTCTTGTAAGGTGTTTGATTTATACGTAATTTGCGCTTGTTACATATCTCAGCTATGTTGAAACAGATTACATAGTTACAGTGAACGTGAGATGGGATGGACACTTTGCAAACAAACTGCATGACGACGGAAAATTTCTGGCTGAAATCGAGAAGTACCCAACTCAGTTCAAGGATATGAAGATGATGGAATATTAATGAGTTTAAAGTAAGTATTGATTGGTATATGCTTTGTTTATGACCGCCCTGTTTTCGCACGATATGTTGTCACTTAAATGTTGTATATTTGTAGCGTGATAATGGTATCAAATAAAGCGTTGATATAAAGTTCATTTAAGATGCTTAAGATATTGAGCTATTTGTTATTGACATTAATAACATAATCTAAAGGAACACATATTTATTTCTAAATAAAACAGAAGCACACAAAACAACTAGTACATTTATAAATAAAGGTTACCGCATTGAAAACAAATGAGTTACTGAATTTAAGACGCAAACATGAATGAGATAATCCGTCGGTTTCATGTTCAGGTTTGTTGCCGACTCTCTTGATGACGACGAGGGTAAACGTACACGTGAAGCCATTGCTAACTATCATGGCATCGTCAAGTTTGAGGTCGCATATGCGCAATCCGCATCAGAGGAGGTGCCAACAATGGGATGGTCAGATATCCCACTTCAAGAAAGTGTATCCACACAAAGAATCCTTGAAGATGGCGACCGTTTGCGTGTATGGGTCCGAGCTACTGACGTCATGGGAAATACAAGGGCGGACTCGACGTTTATGAGAATAGACGGATCCCCTCCATTCATTTCAAGTGAAAATGGCTCTGAACATCAAGTAGTATTGAATATTGAAGGTGGAGAATTCAAACATGCGTCAAGGTTTGTGATATTTTTTAAAAATAGATGCTTCATATTCATAACCTTTATATGTGCGAGTAAGTATTACGATGCTGGTATCGAATTTACTTTTCATTTTTACAGTAATTTATTTACATATTCGTTCGTCTTAGAACTCAAACAAACGTTTACAATGTTGAAGTTTGTTTTAATCATAAAGGAACAGTCCGAATCGCACCGTGGCTGTCATTTAGTTTATCAAATTACAGAAAAGGTTATTTTTCGTTTCAGAGCGAGCTTTTTGGCTTTTGATCAGCAAAGTGGTGTTCATAAGATCGAAATAAAACTAACAGTGAAATCACCTGTCAAGGATGATATGGTCACATATCGCAATTTCACAGAAGCTAGAAGAGGGGTACTTTAAATTATCGTACTATTCATATGTTTGTTTTAACGAAGTATTCCACACGTGTATTGACTCTTTAATAAATACAATTGTACATTTCATTATAAGGTCTTTACCTGCAAAATATACTGATACTGATCATTCGGCGATTGACTAAGATGTCAGTACGTTTTAGATTGCAATGCTTGATCAATAAGACTGGAAATGAAAGTTAGAATGTCAAGCAAATCATTTCAGAAACAAAACATAAAAGCAGCTTGTGAAAAGGAGCTAGTGAAACCTTGAGCATATTTGTACATGATTGATCGAATGGTTCTATATCTTTCGACAGTTTATGTATTTAAGAGCTTGTGGTTGCATATACCATTAAACACCATCACATTAGGTCTACAAACAATCCCAGTTGGAAATTTAATTTGTTTACCCTGTTTAGGATCAAAACGACAATGAACTAGAGACTTAAACGTATTAACACCACACAGACAGACAAAACGGATGACATATATCTTTTCGTTTAATGACAAATAGCCCTTGTTCTATATGTCAAAATATATTACTCATAACCTAATTTGAATACAATGTTCTCTATAGGGACAAACAAGCCTGGTTTTCGAAATTAACAAAAACAAACACCTTGTGTAGCTGCAAACGTTAAGGGCCAAAACGACAATGAAATAGAGACACAAACGTAAAAACACCACCTACACTTATGCTAACTCCACAAACAGACCACACACGGATGTTTTCGTTTAAAAAATAACGCTTCTTCGTTTCGAAAAGTTTTTTTTTTTTCATTTATAATGTCGCTATCGATTTCGGGTGTATTATTCAGAATGACATCACAGATCCGCGCTGTATCGGTTTCGACAAGATCGGGATGTGTCTCCTGCCAAAACAGATTGTGAACATTGACAACTGCTGGCTGTCTGTCGGCAATATGGAAATCGAGTCGGCTTCAGGCGAGCTAGAGATCACAGCCTACAACCAAGCAATGCTCACTGCAACCACCAAATTTGATGTGCGATTCGCTTCTTGTGTGTTTTAATCTAACTGTAGTAATTCTGAGATTGATATATATTTCTATTTCAATCTGTTTTTACCATTTACCAAAAAGTATTTTAAAGCATAAACTTCTGATAGAGGATTTTGTCTGGGTATATTCTTCAATTTTCCACATAGTATACAATATTCGAAAGACAATTACAGCATGGTAGCTTGTTACTTATCTAAACATGTTTTGTTATAAACAATGTCTTTTTTACATTGCCATGCAGATGGGTCCACTTATACATCTTCAAGGATTTGGAAAAGGTAAGGATAATTGATACATTGCTATTGTTTCTTATGATAAGGTACCGACTTTGCGACGTTTGCTAAATGTTTTATTAAACATCAAAAACAATTTTTCCGAGGGGCATAGGATAACACTTTGTAAGTGAAATACGCTAGTAAGTTAATATATATTTAAGATATAAACATTTATTCCAATGAAGTAAATTTCATTAAAAAGCGAGGATGATTCCAGAATTAATTGTAAAGGGAGAGCGGACGGCAATTTTTGAAATAATTTATCCAACTACCAATATAATTCAAGTAATCTGCTAGTCCATTTTTCATATTAATGTATTCCCCTTTTAACCGATCACCAAAGCTAATTATTTCCCACAATTACCACACAAGCGTGGGTTAATTAATGCATTAGTCATTCAACATATTAGTAAGTGCTCGAGGATGATAATGGAAACCGATGCTGTTTATTCGTGTTAGTTTTCTTTATAATCTTCTTACAAAAATGCGACACCTTTTCGTAAAACCAAATTATCAAATTGCATGTTTAAAATGGAGCGCTTCGGAGAATTTGGAACGTTAAACAAACTTGAAAATGAAATGGATATAAGGGAAAGAAATATCAACGGCAACACATTTTACCTATTCTTGAAAGAAATAAGCCCTGATTTGATGAAGCTTGCACTCGGTTGTAGGTTAATTTTAAATATATCACAATAGGATATATTATATTCAACGTGTATAAAAAAGGCAGGCTATCGTGCAATGGTCGAAGACGGCAAGAGCATGACAATTGTATGAATATAACGACTGAGACCTTGTCTTACACAGCAGTGTCCTGAAATACGACTACTTAAGTATTACCGGACATGCCAGTTATTTGTAATGCAACGACAGGAGAATCAACGGACACAAAACAGGTAGAGAGTATGTAATGACATGAAATACGATGACGATAGCACCAACGAACACAATTGTGACACAAACGACGGGACATCCTACGGACACGACAGTTACATGAGATACAACGTGAGCAACGATGGACAATGCAGAGACATGTTTTTCAATGACGTGGGCGATGACGGACATATGAACAGGATCATCCATATAGTCTTATGGTTACTAGTTACTTCTTATAATAGCAACAAATAGCAGAACCAAATTTGACCTTTTAAAAACTTCGAAACGGGGACGGTCATATTCCAATCTTCCGTCCAGGGTTGGTTGGGTGTATAATCAATAGGAACATAAATTTCAAAAAAAACAACAGTGATATCAATTATTGCCAGGAGGGACCCGAATAAAACACTTGTTAGTAATACTTTTTTATGTTCAAATGATTTGTTAAACACGTGCTACACAATACTATTATATAATTTAACAATACTGCAGGAATCCAGTTTTTTTGTCCAAAATTATTTTACACCTCAAAGCTTTGAATTCCTCATGTGACCAACGGAGGGTCCTGGTGATGCCTTGTTCACCAGCAGTTAATGAAGTTTTTTTTCAAAATTATCAGATTTCATCAATAGCATTGTAATTTGCATTAAAGACAAAGAATTATTTCATAGTGATTAACACTGGTCGATATAGAAATTTTGTTTCCCTATTCGCGAAATTTAAAACATTTTCGAAGCGCGAACATCTATGACCACTCTAAATGAGATTATGTAATTTGACCTAATTATTGTCTTTGCAAAAGGTCGTATTTCTTGGTAATTATATAGTTCTAAATATATATATTTTTATATTGATATTTATATAAATTTTTTAAGGTCACAACCATCTATTGATTGATTGCAAACCTTTTTCGCACACGTTGCGAAGTATATGCATTTTTCTGTCAATGTTATTTACGAATAGACAGTTCGGCAAATTAAGTCCGGATTACCTGCTTATATGACGATATATGACGTTGTTGCCGAGTCATGTGCGTGTAGATCATATTTAAGTGCAAATGGAGCACAAACATTATTGATTCATACGAGTCACACAATACAACCTACCATTTAATTGCAATCAACCCACTAATTACGACAACGCTTTCTTTGAAGAACCCTCCATTCGTCAATATGTATTTGTTTGAGACCTAACTACTCAAAAATAAAAAGGTAAGTGCCTTCCGGCATCCCCGCCCTCCCGAACACACAAACAATTATGGCATTTCCTTAAGTTATATTGATTGGCAATATTTTATATGAATTGCCAGATAAAGATCCATTGGACATAAGAATTGAAAACATGTCACCCACAAGCTTTCGACTTGCGTGGAGCCTCCTAGAATCGGAGCTTTGCTTATGGGTACCATATATCATCATACTCCTCACATATAAGGTATTTGATTCGTACTAATTACGATGTACTAAAATGTATTATTGATTGTTGTCTTGAATCTTTGCATCAATTGCTTGATGTTTGTTTGGCCTTGTTACTTGTAAATTTGAAAAGGATATTTGTAAAGGTTTACCGTAGCGTAAAGGCTAAGCAGTACAAAAACACTCACAAAGTAATTATTGGAAAATGAAAGTCATGCTTTACGAAAACATACAGCATGTACTAAAAGAAATACAGAAATGAAACACTAATACAAGGGCCGTTCGATATAACGTCATTTGCATTTACAATCTTAACTTCAATTTTATAAATACCTGCGGAAAGGGTGGCCGTTTTTGCATATGTCCTGAGGACTCTTTTACCATTTATTGTAGGATTACAGGAAAATTTAATAGGGATTTAGCGTTTATCCTTGCTTATATAACGGGTTAAACATAAATACACCATTTATGTTTCAAGTTTAATTAAGATCAGCTTATATTAAGGCGCATTTGATTGAAATTCATTGTATTCAAAACAATCTTAAACGGGGGAGATAATTTCATTCATGCCAAACGAAACAATACATTTCTTTCAGAAATGTCTAAGGGGTAAAAAATTGCATTCAATTACATATTGCTAGGCTGATTTCCATTAAATAAAATACACCTTAATTCCTATTTGCAAACTAGTTTTTCTTTCGCTTGCCTTTGCACTACAATTAAAGTTTTAAAAGTAAAAGTTTTAAAGTCTGATACTTGATCAATTACTTCAAAGTACATTGTTTAGTTATTCATAATTTTCCGACCCAAGCTGACTTAGAGGCTATTTGCTTGGTATCGGATGTCCATTCATTGTTTACTATTCTGTGGATTTTTGGATGCCAGCGTACATTAGTATAATTGAACGTTTCTTTATAGTGAAAAAATATTTACTAGGAGTCAGAAGATCATGGATGATTGTTAAATAATCATTTTTTGTTATAAAAGAGTAATTGACAATTAAATGAGCTATCAAACAAAACGGCCATTTTCATAGTAGGTGTGAGTTCATGCATCGCGCAGACAAAGGATTCCAATTAACTTTGATACACTACCATTGGGAGTGTCTATGTCTTTTAATCATCATTTACATGTAACTTCTCAGTATTCATTTGATATATGTGTTTAAACTTTACCGATATGCCTATCCTCGCTATAAACTTTGGCATCCATTTTCCGCTTTTCGAAAATAATTATGAATAAAGATGTTTTGATTGGTGTGTGTCTCCCGTTTGGTGTCTGTTAAACAGTATTGGCATTACATTTTTGGCGTCTGGGCTTGTTGATATACTGTTGTCTGTATTGCTTAAACTTGATATTGATATGTAATGAAATACATGAAGATTCACATTATTTCTTCAGGACTTAAATGGCGAAATTCAAATTAAATCGTTTGAAACTTCAAGTACTGCAACCTATTTTGATTTTGGAGGACTTAACCCAGAGGTGGAATACAATATACAGCTTCAGTTAAGAGCCGATGATGGAACAGTCCAAGAATTCGGCAAAGGCCTTTCCGTTGTTACTCGTACGTTAATATTGATTTATTTTGAGTATGATGTTGTAAAGTTGAAGCTACATTTGAAGGATTAATTGTATCCTTAATATTCTTATTTCAGGAGGTTATTCCAATAGAGATTTGGTTGTCATTAAGCTGATGAAAATGCATACGCGTACTTTTAATATTCATAACTTAGAAAAGATCCCAAAATATTTTAAGTTCTCTTCGATCTGAGTTTTTAGGCAATTTAGATATTGGGAATATATACATTTATTTTTTCAGCCAAAAACAGTAAAGAATTAGAACTATCTACTGCTGCTGTGGTCGGAATAACAGTTGGTATGTATGGCACAATAATGTAATGTCACAGCACGATGAAGTGCATACTAGTTACCTGTGTCAAAATAGTTTAAAATTATTTAATTAAATTAAATTTATTATTATCTCATTAATGTTTTCTGGCTCAAAGTTTATGAAAATATTGGATTCTTGGTGACCCCATACTTTTTTGTATTACCTTAAAGAATTTGCTGTGAAGAAAAATTAAAGGGCAAAAAGATTCCGACGATAGTATAACAAACTATTTCTTTCTCACTTTTAATGATTGCAAATAAGTCATTTTACGCTCGACTTCAATTGAAATAAAGAGTTATACACAAACTGTAATAGCTATATGTGAACTGTACTTTAGGTAATTCATTTAACCTGGAAGTAATCAGAATAGTTAACCTATCAAATGAAACAAACATTATAAAGGATTATAGATTATATAAAGGCATCAACATTTAACTTAAGGGTTAATTGAGCTGTCAGAGACTTATCTGATTTGAAGATCAGATTCTCTTTTTATTTACCTTTACATTTTGTATGTTTGGTATGCATTGTATTCATTTTAGGTATACTTTTAATGTGCGTCATTGTCCTTCTCCTGTTTCTCATAATTCGTGGAGTTATCAAAGTAAAAGGTAAAAAGAATGAGAAACGTCGACCTGTTACGAATCGTGTAACTCCATCAACAAATAATGCGTCTGAGTCGCCCCAGGAAATTTCACATGAAAACCATACCATTGTAAAGAGGGTAAGATATTTCTGATTATTAGACCTCTGTCTGGAACAATTTGCTATTTATGAATACATTAGCTAATATGATGCAGGTTTTCAATGTATACATTCCTAAATTAAATAAAGTAAAATGTTTTGGTCAGATAAAGGCTTGAAGTCAGTGTTATATATGTATGGTAGTGATGATAAATACAACAGTTAAAATGCATCTAAAGTCAAACAATTCGCCTTTGTAAGTTTCCGTTTATACAACCTACAGAGTGAGTTGTACTTATACGGGGAAATGGATTTCAATACATCCAGCAAAGGCTACATAAGCAGTGACGAGATTACGTTGATAGCATTCTTGAGGAGTGGGCATTTTGCGAACATATACTATGCACGTTACAACGGACAAAACGTTGTGGCTAAAACTCTTAAAGGTACGGACATTTTTATTTTTATTTTAAATTATTTTCAATTTTAGGGCCGGCAGCGATGCAAAAGTCAATTGAAGGATCAAAATTTTAAAATGTTTAAAAAAATCAATTTCTATTTAGTTTTGAGGTTCAATATTAAACAAGCATGATGCATATATCCGTTGCAACTTGAAACGCTGGTATTAGGAGTTGAACAATTTTTAAGAAAGAAAATATTATTAGTTTCCAATCAAAAAGCATTTACGTTTTCCCGGAAATGTCTTAATACAATTATAATATTTTGTTTATTCAAATTCATCGGAACTACCATTTCAAAAAATGACTTGGGGCTTTGTCTTGATTGCAGCTATTTTAAATATATATATGCGTTTTTGTTACTCAGAAATGAATTTCATCCACTATTGTGAACTAAATGATACATGAACTTTTTAAACGTGTTTGACCTTCCTCAGCCACTGTTGAATTGTTGCTGGCGCTCACGAAAGTTAACATATAAAACCAAGAAAATAGAAATAAGTGTTCCATATATTAGCATGCTCACTTCGGACCTTTCTTAACACATACAATGCCTAAGGCATATCTTTGAAATAAAGCACTCATAGAGCCACTACATTTGATCTTTAGCGGAACCCAAAATGTAAAAAGTGCACAAACAAGGTATTCTTGGACTTGCTTGTACTGCTATTTCCAGTCTAAACAATACTAATGTAACAACTTTATTTTAACCTTGTGCTTTATGGTATTATGTACATTGACAAAGGCTAAAAGGTTTTGACTTCTGTCCTATGATCTGTACGGTATGATTTAAAGTAAAAGGTAATACCTTTTTATAATTGTACTTACCCGAAATGAAATTTCAGAGCACTTTACAAAGGATGATGAACTGCTAATGAAGGCGAAGTTAAACTTCTATTCTGTAAGGGCTGGCGACCATCCAAATGTCATCAAATTCGTCGGCGCGGTAGTGGATGACGTTGCACGTACGTATTTTATAATCTTAATGAAGTCCATTGTTATAAGTTTATTCTAATAGTGGGTTATGGTGGCTATGGTACTAAAATATTAATTTTTAGCTGATTGGTTTGCTTATAAATACGTTAATATGTTTGATCTAACATACTTTGTACT